>NC_044565.1:42091710-42391710 GCF_007565055.1 Rhinopithecus roxellana | reverse complement strand
AGGGCCAAGTACAGAAAACATTTGGCCCAAGGGGTGTGGAAAATGTTCCAATGATGCATATGTTCTTCAGTAAACAGAGCAGCCACTGGTACCACAGGACAGCCAGTGCTGAGGAGGAGAGGGTGAGAGGGGACTCTGCAGGAGGAAAGAACAGGGCTCAGCAGCAAGAGCTGAGATAAAGGACGAGGGAAGCTAAGACCTTGAAAGAAAGCAGCGCCGGGCTCTGCTCCAAGCCTGAATTTATGAAAACATCGGGCCAAAACAAGATAATATGGCAGCGTCGTTTCACATAGGGGCCCTCGCTGTTGGGCACTATTATTCCAATTCTGACACTTGAATGAAATGTGGTATAATTGGGTTTCTGAGCCTCCGCTTCAGGCGACATCAATTGCCGTTTTTAAAAATGATGATGGCGTGGAAGGAGACTCCTTTTTCCCTTTAATGTTTTGAAGTTACCACACTCTCTGTGCCACTTGTACACTCCTTGGAAGGGCCATGGGACTCCTGGGAGGATCTAAAGTGCTGGTGGCTGAGCCCATGAAGAAATATGGCGGGTTGATGGCAGAGAAGCTAAATGTGGCAGAGAACGTGGGATTAAAGTTGGTCCCATGACACACCTTTCTAGGTCTCTCTCTTTTCTTGCTGTTTTTCTTTTCCATCAAAGTGGGTTTTTTTCTCCCCTCCTTTGGCTTTCCTTCACTGTTTTGCATACAATGACTAGGATTTTTTCCAGCTGTTGCAATTTTTTCTTTTGGATTTAGCAATGTGACATCTATATTATTGAGTCAGAGAAAAAATATTGTCATGAAAGAAAAGTGTATTCCATGCAAAACGGCTAACTCTTCCCTTAGTGTGGCACCCTGGATACATCTGTCCTTGTGTATACTGTTTGCCTCAATGGTGTTTTTGGGTTTTGGAGGCAAGTAGTGGGCGAAGAGAAAGTTGAGGAATGTTTAAGCATCCTTGTATTCTTTATTTATATCTGTAGAAATAGAGGCAAAATTTTCTTTCCATTTCAGGTTTTCCTTCTGTGTGTGTGTGTGTGTGTGTGTGTGTGTGTGTGTGTGTTTGTGTGTTAAATTTTTCTTTAAAGCAGAAAGAGCCAATCTGATTTGTAGAATCTCCTCCAAGCAGTGGAAGAAGTTGGAAAAGTAAGGAGCAGCATGATACTCAGAAGAGATTCCCTCTCTTCTAAAATACTTTCCTCCCCTACCAGAGAGCACTCCCTCCCCCTAATTAGTCTTAATCGAAGTAAATAAATATAATTTGCAATGCAATCTGCAGTCTCTGCTCTGAAAGTCCCTATGCCAAGTGAAAACTGTCAAATACAGTTTAAAACAATGTTTTCCAAAAATAGGCCTTACATAATTCATGTTTCTTATACCAAGTTGAGAATTCAGAGACTCCTCCTATATTGCATGATGTCATCATGTGAAACCAAAACAAATATGAGGCTACTATACTGTGACATTGTTTACAAAACTGTAATATTTATCTTCAAACACAGTCAAGAAGGTAATATGGGGTCAGCAGTGAATCCGAAAAAATTAAATGCTATTCTTCCCAATTCCATGTGTACCTTATATTAAATATAAGAAAAATTTAGTATGTTTCTACTGTGATCATTGTGCCTTGAAAGAGAGTAGTTAAGTGACCTCAGTTTTATTTCAATTAGAAGGCTGGCTTGGCCAATGTGGTGGTCTTGGGGGAGCCACTTATTCTCTGCCTCACATCTTACCTATAGGATGGGTTAATAAATTCTCTTCATAACTCATAGATGTCCTGAAGACAAATTTGTAACAGAGTCCATCATCATCATTTATTATTCAACATGTAGATATATATCGGACACTTACCAAAGGGCTACGTAATTATCATCAGCCTGGATATTTCCTTGAAAAGAACTTCCTCATCCTAACTTTTCCGACAGCACATTTGATTGCCTTTGTTCTCTTCGCTATGAAAGGCAAGAACACCAGCCTGTCCTCACCACATAGATCCCTTAGGGAATGAGACACAGATACAGACTCTCTTCTGACTCTCTTAGCTTTGATAACAGTCTGGGATGCAATAAATGTTGGACTGAAGGTACAACCAGACTGTGTCATTTCTCATGATAGGTTTCCCTCTTTATAACTGTGGGAGAAACAGACCCCAGGCTGTTCTGGGGACTGCTGTGAATTCCTTTAGCCTTCGGTGAGGCCAACCCACAGGGCTGAAAGGGACTGTGAGAATGTTATTGCAACTTCTTAAGTCAAAACATCGCTGAAAAGAGACTTCCTGGGATGGGGCTGGAGGAAATAGGGCTGCTCCGCTGGGATGAATTACTGAGACTGTTGGGTTAGTTTTGCCCCCTAGTGGTTAGAGGTTTAGGGACCCCAGGAGCTAAATGGCTCCCAGCATTGAATAAAGGAAGCAGCTGGGTGGAGCAGGGGGATACCACATGGGGTAACCTGAACCTTTAACTAATGGTGTGACCTCAGCTCTCAAGATCCCAGTCTCCACACCTGCAAATTAAAAATGATGGACTAGATGATGAAGAATTCAATTCTTCTGTCTTTACTGATAGATGACACTAGAAACATAATCCGCGATTCTGCAATTCCCCCACATATTTCCTGAGGGCAACAGAGATAGAGTTTTAAGGTCCTGATGGTTGATCAAGGGGCCAGTATGAATGCCCAACAGGATGAATCCATGGTGGCCTTTGGAACAAAAGTTTCTCTCTTGCACGGATACCCTTTGCGCCCTTTCCAAATTTCTTGAAAGTGACCAAGAAGAAGAAACAGCACAGGGTACCACTTTCACATACACTGCAAGACTTTCTTCCATTCAATCCATTGTTTCTCATATCTCAATAACACAGAGATCACAAATTTTAAAAAAAAGTTTCACTCTACCCCAGAAAGGATTAAGGCCACCCTCAACTTCCGCAACATGGGGGCAATAGTGTTCTCCCCTTTAAAGTTATGGAGTGAGAAATAAAACAGTTGTTTGAATTTCTGGGCATCGGCCCTATATTGCTCTGTGTAAGAATGAGACTCCCTCAGATGTGATGTTGTATGGCTTGTCTCTCCTTTGTGAAACTTACTCACTGCCTCTCAGAACATTGCACAATACATGAGCATGCCATTGCTTCTTTTTTTTTCTTTTTCTTTTTTTTTTGGTCCCTTGTTTCTTTTTTTTTTTCATTTTTTTATTATACTTTAAGTTCTAGGGTACATGTGCATAACGTGCAGGTTTGTTACATATGTATATTTGTGCCATGTTGGTGTGCTGCACCCATCAACTCGTCAGCACCCATCAATTCATCATTTATATCATGTATAACTCCCCAGTGCAATCCCTCCCCCCTCCCCCTCCCCATGATAGGCCCCAGTGTGTGATGTTCCCCTTCCCGAGTCTGTGTCATCTTTTCAGATTTTCTGATGCATTCTCCTATATTAGGCAGATAAATCTCCATAGCATCTGTACAATTTAAAGATTTTGACCAAATCAAATTGCAGACATGCATTTTTCTGGCCAGTGTTTCCTAACTCAGGGGCTTGTTACCATTTCTCCTTATGTTTTAGCCTAAAAAGAAATGGATGGCATCTTCCTTTCTGGGGCTGTGTCATGTTTGAATATAGTTAAGGGTGCCATTTCATCAAATCAATTAGGTTGAGAGGATGAAATGAATTTGGAGTACATTATTCAAAGAAAGATGATAGTTAATTTTTCAGGGCAGGCAAGTGATTCTGGGTCACCGAGGATCATTAAAACAAACAAACAAACAAAGGAATTCCAGATAATTAGAAAAAAAAGGAAAAGGATGGCTCTGTTCAGTTAAAAGTGGCAGAAAAAAGAAATCCATAAACTCCTTTACTCAAACTTGTTTCTGGCTAGAGTGAAAATGGAGACAATGAAATCACTTTCAGCAAATTATTAGTGCAATATATTTTTTTTCCTTTCAAGAAAAGGAAACTGAAGAATGGTTGTGGCCTTTTGTTGTAGATAGCTTTTCAGAAGAGTGTAACGTAAACAGATTATCTGCAGTGTTTATTCAGTGTGAAAAAACAGTTCCAAGAGCCCCAGGTGCTTGCCAAGATCATAATTGTACCTTCTTAAATACTTTCATTACTTGGAAGTACAATAAGCGAAGCAGGGACACATGCTTTCCATTTTCTTGTCAACAAAACACCTCCAAGAAATTAAGCTCTATTTTCTCTAGAAAATTTCTCTAGAACTGTTCAGGGCATATGAAAAGGGAAGGGAGGTGGGGCTTCGGTTTAATTTCCTTATGACCTTGAAAAGAAGCATGTAACTCCTCCCCCCACCCCACCCCACCCTACACAAAAGAAAGGTGGCTGGAGTATGGGGTGCAGGATGGCTTAAAACCAGAATGTTAAATCTATAATGGTTCATATTTGGTTAAATGTGGATATATGAGGAGAATAGAGTGTTAGGGAAACATGATTTCACACACAGATTTTTCTTTAGCGGCAGCTGAGTCACTCTGGGGTGGGAGGAAGCCGCAGGACAAAGCTCAGCTCATCTATGTGAACATTTACTGGGCCAAGTCTTCACAGTGGGATGAAAAATACTTGTTGATCCTTCTAGACGAGCTGGCCTTTGCATGAGGGGGAGGGAGGTAATCCACCTCTGCTTTTACATTTTAGTAACTTTTAAGCCAATTGGTCATCCCAAACACAGGTTCTCGGGATGAAATGTCAAATTGGCATGTGTGCACAGGACCTCAAAGGAAGTTTCTTTCACAGGAAGAAAGGCCGTCACGTCTGGCTCTGCTCCTACTGTCTTATCCTTCTCTGTTCTTTCACTCACTGCCTTTTCTCTGAGCTTTTGTCCGTCCTCCCTTCTACTGTGTCCTTTCTCCTTTCACCTTAGTCACTGTGTTTTCACCAGCTTCATCAAGGCTTGAATCTCCTGGGGTATGTCACAGCTGCTCATATATATGCAAACAGTTACTTTCCTGAAGCCTCTGCTACATTTCTCTAAACTTGATCGCCTTATGAAAGTGGGGAAAGTCCTCTTGGATCTGGAGCAACCAGAGAAGATACAGTAATCAGAAAAGCTGCAAGTCAAAAATTCAACAGTTTTTCTTCAATTTTCCTATGTGTCTTTTTCTCCCTTTTATTAGGCTTACCTCCAAACCGTTGCTTGGGGGGATATGCTGGCAGAGAAAGAGAGAGAGAGAGAGAGAGAGAGAGAGAGAGAGAGAGAGAGAGAGAGAGAGAAATAACTGGAATATCTCTAATCAAAATGGTAAATCAATTTTAATCTTTCTGCACCTGAATTTTAGGAGAAATGTAAAGGAACACAAAATTGTCAACATTAAACTCTTCTGCTAGACACTCCTGTATGCATTATTTCAGTTCGTCTTTATACCTACCCTTCTGGATAGACTTTTTTGAAGTTCATTTCATGGGGAAGGAAACTGAGGCTTAAGGAGTTTAAAACACAGATCTGCAAATTATGGCCCATGGACGAAACCTGACCCACTACCTGCTTTTGTTAAAAAAAAAAAAAAAAAAAAAAAAGTGGCGTTAGAACAATGACTCCCATTGGTTTGTGTCCAATGGCTGCTTTCATGCTACCACAGCAGGGTTGAAGAGTTGCAGCTCAGCAGTATGACTCTTTATGGCTTACAAAGCCATATTGACTATCTACGCTTTTACAGACAAGGCTTACCAATCTCTGGTTTAAATAGTATCTCTGTCTTCAGGTACGTGATAGAGATAGGGGTTGACCTATAACTCAGACCTTTTAGGTTCCAGAGACCACTGGATTTTAAGACATGAAACAAGAAGTTACTGTGATAGGATTTTTATTAAATAATCACAATTTCAAACAGCTATTTTATTTGTAGTAACACAAAAATAACTACACTGGAATGCTCTCAGGTCAGTTTTAGAGTGAAGACAATCTTCACAAATCACACCTCTGTTCCTGGAGCTCAGGAATGACTTAGAAATGCTATACTATCTCTCCAATCTTGCAATCAGCCTTAACCTTACTAAGGCAAGGAAGTGGATCCCCACAGTGCTTTCCAAACCTCAAGGTAGACACAATTTACCCAAAATCTGCACGAAATGCAGATTTTAATGTGGTACTTCTGGGGTGGGGCTGAGGATTTGTGTTCATAACAAATTCTCAGCTAATGTTTCTTCTACTGAACCTTGAACCATACCCTGAGTAGCAAAGCATTAATATACTTATGGCAAAATCCTGAGTCAAAAGATTGCTGGGTCAGACCTAAATTACCCAGAAAAATCAAATAACATCTACATGTTCCTATAATCCCCAAGTCAGTAGTGAAAAGTGATAGACTCAATTTAGTTTATGCCACTGGTTCTCAAAGTATGGTCCTATGGTAGAGCAGTGTCAGCAACTCTTGAAAACATCTGTGCTTTGTATTCTACCAACCCGTTCAGGTGATTCTGATGCATGTGACAGTTTGAGAACCATTAGTTTATGCTCTGAATAATTAATCAAGAAGTTTTTTTTTTTTTTCCTTTTTTGGTCTGTGAACATCCTAGAAAGTCTATCTTTGTAATATGTACAGTCTCTGTTTATACAGTGTATACATCCTTACATAGTAGAGAAGAGAGGAAAATGGTAGAATGAGGAGAAACACATTCTGACATTATTCTGGATCTTTCTCCTCCCTTCAGTGTGGTACAAAGCATTCAATTTATTTCCCGTAGAATATTAATTGATATTAAATAATGCAGAATGGGAAAGTTTCTCATTTAATTACCAAAGACTGTTATGTCTACCTGTTCTGCATTTGTTAAGATAAAACATGGCTCTAATACATCCCAGTGAAAAGCCTGTGAGGGTAAGGAAAGGTGCATTTTGACGTTTGGAAACTTTTGTTCACTGCTTTATTGCTCATTCTTCTAGTGCCATCTTTTCTATATAACAAATGTGCTATTTAGTGGAAATAACTTCTTCGTTAAATTGAGAGAAAAATGTTGTTATATGAGTCAGACACCTTCATGTACCACTTCAGATTGTCTTAGTTTATCTGCAAAGCTTTTGTCAACACAATTACTGCTCCGTTGACAGTTCTGTGTGCATCTTCTTCCTCCTCCCCCACAGTCCTCTTTCTTGCTATTGGGGATGTATACCGTGCTGTAGGACCATCAAGAGCTCGTAAATGCACAACCTCAAAATGTGGGGAAGCTAATGTCCCATGGAGTGAACCTTTGATCAATGGAGGGGGTTAAAGCCAGCAGATAGATGCTCCCCTGCCTTTCACTAAGTATTGTGATACACAGCCACTACCCAGCTTCCTTTTAGAAAAATGTCTACACTGCAGAGCAAGCTGGCACCTTTGAGGCCCAGCAAAGCCCAACTCAGTGATGCACTCTCTTTCCCTTCCCCTCCCCTTTTACGTCACTCCCCTTACCTAGTCTTTCACTCTCCAAGCAAACAGAAGGACATATGATATTGCTCCAGGCTGTTTTCTGTGAAGCCCAGGTTAAGGCGTCATTTTACACTACAACAGAGGCCAGAAGCTCCTTTTTTAGATTCATCTCAGTCTGTGGTCAGTAGAAATTTTAGGTTATTGAGAACGTTTGAAAGGTTGGGGAGGGCACTTGGGTGATGGTAACCAGATTATTTCATGATGGATGCAATAGCTTCTTGTGGGTGGAAGGAAAGTAGTATAAGTCAAGGTGAAGTGCAGAAGTCCACACTTCCTAGGCTTCAGAAACATCTGTAGGGAATAGTCCAAGTCCCTGCCCAAAGATACTGCATCAGAACCTCCTGGGGGTGAATTATGAAATATTTGTTATATTTTTATATTTTATAACATGTTTCTGACGGGCAGTTAGGATGGTCAGCCTTTAAGATAGGATAAAAATACGCACTGGAGTAAGCATCTGTTTTTAAAATACTTTACTGAGGTATAAGTAACATACAAAAACTTGTACGTATTTAATATATACAATTTGATGAGCTTGGAGATGAGTATATGTCTGTGAAACCATCACTACAATCGATGCCATAAATGTATTCGTCACCTCCAAAATTTTCCTCCTATACTTTTTATTATTATTAGTTGTGTGTGTAAGTGTGTATGCATGTGATAAGAGCACTTAAAATAAGATTTACCCTCTTAGCACAATTTTAATTGTATAGTACAGTATTGTTAACTGTAGGTACTACACTATATAGTAGATCTCTGGGACTTACTCATCTTGCATAGCTGAAACGTTGTACCCTTTGACTAATACCTGCCTACCTGCCTCCCCCTAGCTCCTGACGGTCACCATTCTACTTTCTGCTTCTATGTGTTTGACTGTTTTAGATTCCTCATATAAGTGGTATCACGTAGCATTTGTCATTCCATATCTGACTTACTTCATGTCCCTGAATGTCCTCCAAGTGCATCCATATTGTCACAAATGGCAGAATTTCCTTCTCTTTTAAGGCTGAATAATGTTCCATTGCCTGTATACACCACACTTCCTTTATCCACTCATCTATCAATAGATGTTTTGGCTGACTCCATGTCTTCACTATTGTGAATAATGCTGCAATGAACATGGGACTGCAGACATCTCTTCAACATACGGATTTCATTTCCTCTGGATATACACCCAGAAGTGGGACTGCTGTATCATATGGTTGTTAGTGATATGTTTAACTTTTTGAGACATCTCCATACTATTTTCCATACTGGTTGCCATTTGCATTCTCACCAAAAATGCACAAAGATTCCCTGTTCTCTACATCCTCCCCAGCACTTGTTAACTTTTGTCTTGCTGATAGAGAATGGATGTGTTTATGAATTCCTGAGTCTTTCACTTACCTGCCTCATGGCCTTGAGTGAGTTATTTACCTCCGTGAACATCAGTTTTCTCATCTCTAAATAGGAAAGATGATAATACCTACCTTAAAAAGTTATGATTAAGTTAGCTCATAAAGCACCTGGTGCACAGTATATGCTCAACAGCTGTTGATTTCTTTGTTCCCTCCTGCTCTGTTCTTTTTGGTGGTGTTATAATGAACCCACATTGAGTCCTATCTAAACACAAGTTATCACCCAAACCCCTGTTGCACATTCCTGGCTCCTCATCTTGTATCCCTCCTTGTTCCATTGCACCTCACTGCTTAGAATTTCCATCCTCTGGTCCTGCCCGAATTACACTCTTTCTATGAGATCCTGTCCAAATTCTGCCCTGCCCATAAAGCCTTCTGTTACCGTTTTAGCTTGCTGTGTTCTCTCCACCTCTGAAATTTTCTGGCATGTATTGTCTTTTCCACTTAGCACTGATTCCTTCCCATTCTTGTTATAATTTAGTGTATCTCTGAATTATTCTCTAACAAAATTCTGCTACTTGAAAGAAGGCACTGTGCCTCGTATTCACTGGTTACCCTCAGAGTGGCCAGCATGGCACTTTCAGCTTTGTTTGCTAGTTTCAACTGGAGAGTTCATTTTGCTTTTTGGGAGAAAACTGAGTGAGTATGAGACAAATGCTACCAATAACATATTCCCAGGCGCCAATCATGAATCAAGCCAAACTGCTTAACAATAGAAATGTGTCTGTTTTTCCTGGTTTGTTTTAATGATTTTCGTGTAGATCCACATCTCTTTCTATCACAAAGAAATCACTTTATCCTGCTGGGTAATTAATACGAATGTACAGTATGGCAAACATATTCCTGTAGCCTGCTTATTTTGCTGGTAAATTACAGGAAATCCTATACAGTACACCTGGGATACCCTGCAGTTTGAAATTAGAATATAAAGTGTCTCCCAGTTCCTCCTACTTGGCCAGGATACTGGTCTGATTGTGAAAAATCTTTCTAGTTAGACATGTAATAAACTGGGATGATAGCAAATTCATTTATTTCCCTTTAGCTTAAAATTAATAAAGATTTTAATTCTGAGCTTAAAAAAATCCACCCTGTTTACAGCCCACTGAGTTACCAAAAGGGCATGTGATATGGTGTTGGTTCCCAGTTGTGGATTCATTCAAAAAACATACACCACATACAAATTTGTAACCAAATCCTTAGAGTCTAAGGTATATTGCCAGTAAAACTCCTTGGCCAAGCTTTAGTTCTGCGTGATGTCACATCTATATGAGCCCTGCGATAGCATTAAACTGGCCACAGCTGTTTCCGATTGAAGCGCTATAGACTTCTTAAAGGCAGAGCTCACCTCTTCCCCTCCCCTTCCCGCCTTCTTCCTGAATGGCTTTCTTTAACAAAAGGGCTTCTTTATGAACATGGTCATTGAGCTCTAGCTGGTTATTGTCACAGCAAGCTTTTCGTGATTTGGTTCAGCCTGGGAATGGTTTTGTACACATGCACACAAGTGAGTATGCACGGGCTAGCATACACACACACACACACACACACACACACACACACATGCCAACAAACATACGTACACACAGAGATAGCCCAGAAAGGTTTTTCTTTTTGATAATTGATGTGGAAATCCTCCCTAGGCCTGTGTGCTATGTGCTGAATTTCAAAACAAATGCCTTGCCATCTTTGTTTCTGGAAATAACAGTGTAGTCCAGTCCAGTCCAAGTAGCCAGTGGGAAGTCACAGACCTCATCTATCCTTGGAAGGGAGGAAATAGTGTGAGGGTGGTGAGTGGAATAAACTTTGCTGAATGTTATTTCACTTTTTTTGTTACTTAGAAGGCTCTAGTTCAATAGAGGTTCACCAACTAGTTCTTAAAGGGCCAGATAATAAATATTTCAGGCGTACAGGCCAACTACTCAACTGCTGTGATAGCATGGAAGCAGCCAAGGACAATTCATAAGTGTCTCCATCAAATTTTATTTACTAAAACAGGTGTCAGATGGGATTTTGCCTACTGCATAGTTTGCCAACTCCTGTTCTAGTACAGTGTTACTCAGCGCACAGTGGCCCGGTGCCAGTTTGAAACTACTTAGAGCTGTCCCAAGAAATGGTAAGTGTAGAAGTTAAAAGTAAATTGATAGAAACTTATAGCCATGACATTGCCACAACATTCGAGCGCATGAGCCATGCCTTTATCCCCATGAAGAAGAAATAGAGCAGTTGAGATATCAATCTTGTGTAGGGTTCTTGCACATGGTAAAGCTGCACACGAGTTCTGCTCAGTAAGACACAGTGATTCAATCACAAAAACAATGAATGGGTTGTTTACTACAGGCAAGTTGAGAGGCTGCTGTAGCAGGCCCATGAGTGAGAAAGATCTCAGCTTTCCAGTCCCAACATCTAGGCGTGCTCCTCTCCCTTGTGAAGAAAGGTTTTGGATGGCGGTCTCTACTCGGCCTACTTGAAATCCTGAAACAAAGGATCTCCATTTGCCTGTTCATACTTTAGAAATAAAGGAGAGTTAGCCCAGTAGCAGGAACTCCTGCTGTATCATGAAGAAAGTTGTAATTTTTTTCTTTTTTGGTCTTGTGATGAAAATTATTGGTCAGACCAGACCTGAAGGGAATGGGAAAGGAGGTGCAAACTGCAGAACCTGGCCAAAAAGGAAAAAAAAGAAAGCATTCCTGCTTGAACCCAGACTGTTTTGTCTCTTTTCTACTCTCCATCTAACCGCCCTCCAGTCAAAGCACCCTACCAGCCAGACCTCTTTTATAAGGTGCTATTCATAAGGTTGGCCTCACAGTTTGTAAACACATAGAAACTTATCTGGATGGAGGGTTGTAGTGTTCAAAACCCAAAGAAAACTTTGGAAACTTAAGGTTGTGAAATAAAGTATCAAATGCCAAATTTTGATGGGTTGGGAACATTTTAAGATACTAGTGCCATTGGATTCCTATCTTTAAAAGCTATGATGTCACTGTAGAGGAATATGATGTCAGGCTGTAAAAAGATCAGAAAGCTTTTGAAAATTCTTAGGCTGTGTTGGGAAGTTTATACGCAATGCTGAACAGAAAATACAGTGTTCTTTTACTGCTTGCCTCCACCTCCTTCATAAGTACTCTGCCAAAACACGAAGGTGAGGCAAATGCCGCTGTTCCTTTTCTCTCCCTGGAATTGTAGCTGGCTTTTATTACCGGAACTTGTTCATTCTTTGACAGAGTTGCAGTAAAAGTTTTTAAGAAAAGTTTCTTGGTTTAACTACTACATGAAACATTCAATGGTTGGCCATCCTCTTTTAGGATGAAGTAGGGAAGATACTTTCCTCTGTGTTGGCTGAAAGCTCAAGCTCTTGGTAACAAGGAAATCATTTGTGCATTTTCATTTAAGAAGGCTCTGGAATTCTTGCCCTAGCTCTCATTAGGAATATATTGGGGCTCTCTCACTTCCTTTCTGTCTCCAAGGACTCAGTACTAATAATGAATTTTTAAAAATAACTTATATTGATATACTTTCAAGACAACAATCTCACATTTTGATGGTAAACTATTGGGCAAATCATCTGTCAAGAATAATTAAGGAGCTGGAGAGACTGATTTATGAGGAAAGATTAAAATAACTAAATGGGCAGAGCTTGGCAAAGCAGAGATTGGGGGGCATCCGATAGTCATCTACTAAAATCAGGAAGGGGTGGGAATGCAAGAGGAGGAGAGCATTATCTTACCTAGAAGCTGGCTCTAACGAAGAGTAATGTGAAGAAATCAGGAGCTGAGGATATAAGATGTGTATCACACAAGTCATCCTGACATTGAGATCCATTAGAGGGTGGGCTCATCTCTCAGGAGAATTGGTATGAGAATGCCCATTAGGGAACAACCTGGACTGCAAGGAACAATCAGATCCCAGAGTATCTGTGAGACGGGAGGCTTTCTTTTGTTCAGTCCTTTGTATGATTTTCGCAGGGTTGTTGTTCTGATGCCTCAAGTCATTGCAAAGCAGTATATAGCAACAGTAACGAGAGTAAAAAGGACAGGCTGAGAGGTGGATGGACTTGGGAACTGTATCTAATGATTCCTTCAGGTCTTTCTTCTAAGAGATTGTCGCTTTTCCCAGCTTTAGTCTCAGTATCCCAAAATCTCGTAGGTGTACAATGTGTTCTTCAAGTTTAAAATAAAATAAAATAAAGGTAAAAGCGGAAGAAGAAAACACCCACTTTGCATACCATTTAAAAGGTGAGAAAATACTTTAAGCATTTTTGGAAAAAAGAAAAATAATCACCTGAAATTTCATGGACAAAGATAAATAATGTTATCAAGTCAGTGTGCAAGTCATTTACGGATTAAATAATTTTCCCTACTCATACTGTTTTAGATTATTTCAAGTTTGGGCTACCTATGCTCTCCTGCCATATTATGTGTTTGACCACCACAAATATAAGCAGAGTGTAAAACTAAGGCCTGTGTGATTGCTATCCACCCCTAAAAAGAGCTCTTGGTAAGTGGTAGAATTTTAGCAGACTCGTTAGGAAAATCCTGGCCAGATTCTTTTGAAATTATTTACACATCAGAGAGGTTAGACCACAAGGTTTTAGAGTAACATTTCTTTGAATATTTACTAGTTGCCATTTGTTCTCTCCTCCCCGAGTGTTACTAGGGAATTGTAAAGGGCGGATGAGGTTATGGAGACACGAGATTAATAGGGACAGAGTGGAGAATTAAAGAATGAGGAGAAGGAGGAGCAGAGGGAGGAAATAAAACGGATTTCAAGAGATGTACAATCTGGTTAATATTTTCATCCTCTCAAACCCCGAAGTTTCATATGTATTTTTCCCAAGAAACATAGTATCAGCATAAGGGGAACATTAATTTAAATCTGTCTTAGCAGTAGACATAATATCCAAAAATTGCGATGCTACTTCAACAAGGTCAAGAAAGAGAAGGGCACATATCAATGTGCCAAGTCACTTTGAGAAATATAAGATAACACAGAGAAAAGATAATATCTGCTTAGGAAAGAAACTACATTTTCCAAAGTTTGGATTATTCTTCATGCAAATGTTATTAAAAAGTCAAGAGAGTACAACATGAAGACAAATATTCAGCAGATTTTGTGTGATCTATATACATAAAAATGACCACATACATTTTCTGATAAACTGATATTTTTAGTATTAATTTGAACCTCTGCTATTACAAGTGAAACAATCAGTTGTTTTCCTGAAAAATCATTTTATGGATTTTAGTTACCCAAATACTTAAATTTTTGTTGAAGTTTTAAGCTCTCAGCAAAATTCTTACTATTATGAAGACATAACCTGTATGCCCTTTGTAAGACTTTTCCATAAAATTGTGGAAATAATATCTAAATCGAAAATGTGTAATTCCTTTACGAAATTTTTTTCATATAGGTGTAATATGTAATTAGTAAAGAGAAAGTGCCCAGCTGCACTTTGTCTTTGCATACTAATGCTAATGGGAATAGAAAAATGAACTCTTTCCCCTCCCCACCCTCTCCAAGGCCAGCTAACTTTTGCTCATTTCCCTTCCACATACATACACCTATGATAAAAGGAAACCAAGAAGATAGATTTGAGTCTTGCTTCTGGTTTTTCTGGATTTTCAGTTTTGTTTTTCTCTGCTGTTTGTCACTTTTGTGGATGTTTTGTGTGGGTGAGAATGTGTGTGTGTGTGTGTGTGTGTGTACGTACGTGGTTTAATTATATGAAAATTATACTGGGGGTTCAGTAACCAGTGGCTTGAAAATTAACTGAATTATGAAAGCTGAAATGTTGCTCATAGCATCAGTTAATGACAAGGTCGCCGCCACTGTCATATTCAAAAGAAATGTCACACTTGAATGGGGCTGAGATGGCTGTGTTGTCCCAGGGTCCCAGGTAGAGACAATGAAACAGGGCCTCCTTGGGTACTGTTTCATCCCATGTTTGAATCTAACGCATTCTTCTTTCAGCTCATTTTGGTTCTGCTGTGTTCCCATAACATATGGAGTCCCTGGGTATTCTGCTATAACATGGAAACTTTTGAGGCTGGGAATAACAGATCATGAATAGATTGGAAATTCTCTCTAAGTGCCCCCTTGGGTGGTCGATGTAAAGGCTCGTTGTGTGTTGTTTCTGTCTTTTACAAAAATCAAATATGTCTAGAATTATTTGAGTCCAACAGGCTATATTAGAGATCTGAATTCCAGCATACCCCATACACTACCAGATAAATGATGACAGATGTATGCCCTTAGTATCTCCTCCTATCGCCCCAGCTCTGGGCAACTGTAGTTAATTGAAAAAGAGGAAAGAGGAAATTGAGTTTGGGATGGAATCAGTTGGAGATGAAGGAAAAATCTAAATAATAGACTTTGATGTTTAGCCTGTCCCAGAGCAGTTGATGGAGTTGGGGCAAGTACTGTGTTGGGGCGGCTGGCAGGGTAATAAATTTGCAGAGCTGTAAGCCAGAGAAGGAGCCTGACTGAGGATGACTTGGAACTCGAAAGGGGGAGAAGCCCCGGAAAGATCAGAATGGGACTTCAGGAAAAGGGGAGGCAGCTGCCCTCCACCCCCAGATACAACAACCTCCTCTTCACTGGGCAGGAATATATTGAATCTGATATTGTGCATGCATTGTTTATTTTCTCTCCCTTTTGTTCTCAAAATGAGGGTTTCATAAGAAGTAAGACTGGAATACATAAACATGAATATAATTTTCTTCTTTCAATTTTTTCCTTTCCCATTTGGAGCCCAAACTCAATGTGTCATCTTAGCAGTCCTCACACAGGGGATATATGGTTAACGGCTACTGTTTCCTGTCACTGTATTAAGCCCTCTATTTATACTGCCTAATTGAAGGTTCACAGAAACCGCTAAGGTTAATAATGTCATACCCATTTTCGAGATGAGAAAACCAGAACTTGGAGAGGAAAAGGAGGCAAGTTGCCAAAGCCTGCCTAATGAGAAAGCAGCACAACCCAGACACAAACCCAAGTGTGTCCGAAGCCAAAGCCCGTGTACTGAACCCATTTGTGGTCAGCCTCTAAGCTACTGTGGTGCATAGCTAGGGTAACCTTAATTCTTGCTTTGCCCAGGGCAGTCCTCCTTTACACTTTCGTCCCAGTTTCCTGCCTGCTTGCCATTTGCCCCAGACAAATGTTTCCTGGCTTGGATGCTGTGGATGTTCTGCATATAACCCAGCTCACTGATACATTGATAGGGTTCACCCCACTGTGGTTCCAGCATCGGGAACAGAGCTGTAGTCCTGAACCCAGGTGTCCGGGGAAGAGACAGTGGCAGTGGGTAAGGTGGGATAATTGCTTCTAGCTGAGCTCTGAGTGTCCACAAGACAACAAAATGATATGCAGAATGTATGGCACCTGCTCTCTTCTCCTTGGTGTCTATTAGCTCAACTTCTCCAGAAATTGGAGAAGGTAAGAGCAAGGAGAGGTGCCATGAGCAGGGATGAGAGCAGGGACTCTTGGTTGAGAATTAATCAGTAATTCTGTCTAATTAGATAACTAGGCAATATGTTGCAATTTTCTCTGATTAGTCATGCTGAAACAATAACATATTGAGGAAGGACATTCCTTAGTGTTTATAGTTTGTAGAGTGAGAGAAGTTGTGAGGAACATTTTTGCAACTCTTAACCTTGGCGGAGAAAATGTATAAACATCTGAAGATCTGTCTTAAGGTTTCCACATCAAAGAGTGAAAGCATGCCACATAGTTGGGAGGTACATCTTGCTCCGGAAATTCACCTCTAGGGCAGAAAGCAAAAAGGAAACACGGTCTAATCAGAAATTCCACAGGTCTGAGTCTGATGATTCAGATAAAGGTCATGGGTATCTTGTGGGGATAGAGGTGCATTGGGGGTCCCCTCCACTTACCAGTGAAGAGAAAAAAACCTGTACCTGACTCCTAAGTCCCACCCTAATATCCATACTGACTGCTCTGGATCAGTACATCAGTAAGATCATGTATCTGGGTTTAGTACAGTTTTTGTTTGTTTGTTTGTTTGTTCGTTTTAACAGAAATAGTGGATGCCATTTCCTGAGTTGGGGGTGGTAGGGGGTGGCAGAAGTGAGAGATATATTATATCTTTGAACTGGATTCTATGATAGAGATAAGTCAGTCATTTTTTCAGTGTTTGGAAGAGCTAAGATAGCTAACCTTCTTAAACACTTGCAAGATCATGCTCTGTTACAGGGGTTTTACATGGGCTAACTGATTGAAAGTCCTCACTCCACACTCAAAGAGGGTAGGAATCTTGTACTCTCTTTAAAGCAGAGGAAACTAAGATTCCAGATGGAACATCACCCCTAGAGTTACATCATTCTACATCTCACACAGTTTGACCTCCCCTGTGGGATAGGTCTGAACAAGATGAGAAATACTTTGAGTTTTCTTGGGCTTAGTTGGGTAATTATTCTTTCAAAAACATTTTAATTGTACTCAACATTTTGTTTCTAAATTTCCATCATATCTGCATTTCTACTCATACATGTGTGAGAGGCGTAGTATTGACACTACCTAAAAGTGGAAATAATAAACTGATTATGTACCAAGAATGTGGCAGCAACTACTTGTTGCCTACTCAATACACATTCTATTTTCCTTCCTTAGATCACCCATTTGGTTTCGGGTGACCATGTGCTCAAGTGAAATAAAATAACAAAAATACAAGTCTACATTTCTCAGACACGTTTGCAATTACATGTGACCACATGACCAAATTCTGACCAAGAGTTATAAATAGATAATTTAAGATGGGTTTTAAGGAAAAGGGAGGCAAGTGCTGCAGAGACATATTCGTTATGTATGTCCTTCTTCTTCCTGGTGGCTGGAGTCATCCCAGCCAGCCATCTTACAACTGAATGTGAGGGAAAAGGTAATAGGACTGCAGAAACTTAAAGCTTAGGGTCATTACATCAACCGTGGATCTCTTCAACCTTCAGATCTCTTATTACAAAAAAGAGGATGTCACTAGGGTTAAGTGAGTAAATATTTAGCTTAAGACAATACCTTACACAGTAAGGCTATAAATGCAGCTATTATTTGTTTTATTAAAAGCATTGTCATATAGGTTTCTTATCATGTATAGCTGATATGGTTTGGCTGTGTCCTCACCCAAATCTCATCTCGAATTGTAGTTCCTGTAATCTCCACATATCATGGGAGGGACTCGGTGGGAGGTAATGAAAACATGGGGACACTTACCTCCATGCTGTTCTCATGATAGTGAGTGAGTTCTCATGAGATCTGATGGTTTTATAAGGGGCTTCCCCAACTTCGTTCTGCACTTCTCCTTGCAGCTGCCATGTGAGGAAGAATGTGTTTGCTTCCCTCTTCTGACATGATTGTAAGTTTCTTAAGGCCTCCCCAGCCATGCTGACCTGTGAGTCAATTAAATCTCTTTCCTTTATAAATTCCCAGTCTCAAGCAGTTCTTTATTAGCAGTGTGAGAACAGACTGATACAGTAAATTGATACAGAAAGTGGGGTGCTGTTATAAAGATACCCAAAAATGTGGCAGTGATTTTGGAACTGGGTAACAGGCAGAGGAATGGTCTGGAGGGCTCAGAAGAAGGCAGAAAAATGTGGAAAAGTTTGGAACTTCCTAGAGACTTGTTGAATGGCTTTGACCAAAATGTCATTGTCCAGGATGAGTTGGTCTCAGATGGAGATAAGGAATTTTTTGAGAACTAGAGTAAAGGTGATTCTTGTTATGTTTTAGCAAAGAGACTAGCATCATTTTGCTCCTGCCCTAGAGATGTGTGGAACTTTGAACTTGAGAGAGATGATTCAGAGTATCTGGCAGAAGAAATTTCTAAGTGTCAAAGCATTCAAGAGGAAACAGAGTGTAAAAGTTAGGAAAATTTTGCAGCCTGATGATGCAGTAGAAAAGAAAAACCCATTTTGAGAGGAGAAATTCAAACCAGCTGCAGAAATTTGCATAAGTAATGAGGAGACAAATGTTAATCACCAAGACATTGGGGAAAATGTCTTCAGGACATGTCAGAGACTTTCATAGCAGCCCCTCCCACCACAGGCCAAGAGGGAAAAATGGTTTCCTGGACCAGGTCCAGGGCCCCCTGTTGTGTGCAACCTTGAGACTGTGTTCCAGCTGCTCTGGCCATGGCTAAAAAGGGCCAAGGTACAGCTCAGGTCATTGCTTCCGAGGCTGCAAGCCCCAAGCCTTGGCAGTGTCCATGTGGTGTTGGTCCTGCAGGTGCACAGAAAACAAGAACTTAGGCTGGAGAACTTCTGCCTAGATTTCAGAGGACATATGAAAATGCCTGGGTGTCCAGGCAGAAGTTTGCTGCAGGGTAGAGCCCTCACTGAGAGTCTCTGTTCGGGCAGTGCAGAGGGGAAATATTGGATTGGAGACTCCACACTGAGTCTCCACTGGGGCACTGCCTAGTGGAGCTATGAGAAGAGGGGCATTTTCCTCCAGACTCCAGAATGGTAGATCCATGGAGAGCTTGCACCATGTGTTTAGAAAAGGTGACTTTTCAATACCTACTTATGAATGCAGCCTGGAGGGGGGTTATACCCTTCAAAGCCTTAGGGGTGGAACTGCTCAAGGCCATGGGAGTCCACCTTTTGCATAATCCTGCCCTGGATGTGAGACACGGAGTCAAAGGAAACCATTTTGGAACTTTAAAGTTTAATGACAGCCCCATTGGATTTTGAACTTGAATGGTGCCTGTGGCCCCTTTGTTTTGGCCAATTTCTCCCATTTGGAGCAGGTTTATTTACCAAATACTTGTACCTCCAGTGTGTATAGGAAGTAACTAACTGGCTTTTGATGTTAGAAGACACTTGCCTTGTCTCAGATGAGACTTTGGACTTAGACTTTTGAATTAATGCTGGAATGAGTTAAGGGTTTGGGAGACTGTTGGGAAGGCATGATTGTGTTTTGAAATGTGAGGACATGAGATTTGGGAGGGGACAGGGACACAGGGGCAGAATGATATGATTAGGCTCTGTATCCCCACCCAAATGTCATCTTGAATTGTAGCTCCCATAATCCCCACATGCCATGGGAGGGCCCCAGTATAAGGTAATTGAATCGTGGAGGTGGTTACCTCCATGTTGTTTTCATGATAGTGAGTGAGTTCTCATGAGATCTGATGGTTTTGTAAGAGAATTTACACATATCCACCTTCTCTCTGCACTCCTCCTTGCTGCCACCATACCAAGAAGGACGTGTTTGCTTCCCTTTCTGCCATGATTGTAAGTTTCCTGAGGCTTCCCCAGCCATGCTGAACTGTGAGTCAATTAAACCTCTTTCCTTAATAAGCTACCCAGTCTCGGGTAGTTCTTTATTAGCAGTGTGAGAATGGACTAATACCATAGCTGAACCTATTAAATGCATAATTTAATATTAGTGCTAAGTGTAGCTAAACAATTTACTAACAATCTAAGAAGTGCTCTGAGGGCAATAACAATGTGTTCTGTAGAAAGATAATTGGTGTTACATGGAAAAACCATTCTGTGGTCAAATAAACTTAAAAAGTCCTGGAATACACACAAAAAAAATTATTAGATTTCTCTGTTGCAGTACTTCTTAGAGCTTTTAGTAATTTAATGTGCATTAAGAACATCCAAGTATGATATTAAGTAAGCAGCATTTTCTGAATTTCTTAAGGCAAAAAGTACTCTTTCTGCATGTTACATGACTGACGTTCTATACAACATCCTTTTTGGAATACTAATTTGGATGTTTTAAAAGATGATTTCCATTTCTAATATGTGCTATCTTTTTTCCTAAAAATTCCTCTACTTACAGAATTCCTGAATGCACTGTATTATTTCATTCCACCATTTTGTTCAAACTGCTCCCTTGGCTTGAGATGCAGATTAAAAAAATTAAAACATTAATTAAGTGCTAGCATTAAATGTGTCCAGCATTATAAGAATATACTTCTAAACTGTTCCTGTTAACTAATGAATAGGATATGCTAGGTCATGATGTGGTAAAAACAGCAGACAATGACACCCAAATCAATGGCATAATGCAATAGATATTTACTTGCTTATCATACACAGATAGATCTGGGTGACTCTCCAAGACATCTGTTCTCTATGTGATGACTCAGAGACACAGGTGGCTTTGAACTCATGGCTTTCTCAACAAGAGGCTCCCTCCAAGTGTGCCATGTCAGGGAAGAGACTTGCCTCAACCTGGAAGTGAAATGTGTCACTTCTTCTCACAGTTCATTGGCCAGAACCAGTCATAGGGCCTTGTCTGACCATAAGAGAGCTAAGCATTTCAGAAACCCATGTGCTGGGACATTGGTTAGCCCACAAAAGACCTATTACAAATTCTATAATTTAGCTGGTATTTGTATCTTTTATTTTATTGTAAATGAGAAAACTGATGCTTTAAAAAAATAAGGTAACTTTCACAAGACTACACACCATAGCTCAGGTTTTAATCTAGACCATCTGCCTCTTGGTATCACCTGACCTCATATTTACCAAGGCTGAATTCCTGTAAAAGGCTCCTCTCTACCCATCTCCCACTTCTGTGAAGACTGTTCAGAAAAGAGCCAAAACATCTAAAAGAAGCAAAAGTGTCTGCAATCTTCTCCTACCCCCATTTCTGTATGATGCCCCTTTACTTTTCACCAACACTTAATGCACATCAACCTTAAAAAAGAGAAGAAAAAACTGCCCTCAACCCCCACACCTCCCAAGCAGAGACAAGTGACATTCTTCTGCTGCTTTACAGAATAGAGAGAAAACAATGGGTCCCTGTGTAGAGAGTTCTAAGTCTTTTATCTTTCTACAGATTCAACCACAGTATTGATTCTTTATTGACCTAAACTGTCCTAAGCACGGCTGTGGTTTTTTCTCATATAGTGTATGGGAGAGTTAAGGCAGATACTACTTTAATATTGATTTTTGTGAAAAAGATGCAGGAAAGAGGGCAATTTGTGTCTGCAGTTGCTCTTCACTATAAAAGATACCATTGTTAGGAGCTTATAGCATTATATCAAGGGTCTTAATCTGTAGCAATCTTTTTTTACAACTTAGCAACAGACTTGGGAAAATGTGTTATTGGTGTTAATGATATTTTGAAGTGAAGCAAATTTGTCAGCCTTTCTAAGTAAACTGTTCAACTTAACTATTTGAGGACTTGCCAAGTTGACAATGAGTGTGCAGAAATCTTACAACTTATTTATTTATTTGAAAGTTCATGAAAGAATGTTTTGTTGTATAAACAGTGACAACAATGTTTGTTCAATGAATCTTTGAGGAATGAGAATGATTATATAGGGCTGAAATAAGCCATGCATCTTTCCCTAGGAGACTATTTCTTCTTATTGTAAGAATCAAAGGATTCTGGTTTTTGGAATATCGTTCTGTAATTCAGGAGAGAAAAAGAAAAAAAAAATCACTCAAGAACCGGGAATTTTATTGGTCAGAATAAAATGGCAGTTAAACTCATGGGTGGGTTTTCATGTTCTTGAATGAATATCTATTTTTGGAAACCGGTTCTATTTATGTAACAGAAAAGCTTCTGAAAAGGTTTCAATAAAGCCATAAGAAATGGCAGATTTTCTGAATCTGACCACCTTAATTTGTCTTATTTTTAGCAAGTACATTCAAAATGGGCATTTACCACTCTAAGTTCAGAGAGTTTTTCAGCTATAATTGTGTGGTTTTATTGGAATTATTTGCTTCTCTTCAGGTGGGAATGGCCAGGAAGTCAGTGAGAAGTATGAATTGTGTATCTACTGCATGCAGAGCATTCTCCAAGGTAATGGAAATAGAGGGATAGAAGACAATGATGACTTAGAGTCATGGTCCCAGAAAATGATGACGAGGGACTGGTATGGGATGCCAGAGCACTGAGCTCTTTGGGAATACTCTTCTTATCTATAAAACTCAAAGGGTTCAACACACGCAAATCAATAAATGTAATCCAGCATATAAACAGAACCAAAGACAAAAACCACATGATTACCTCAATAGATGCAGAAAAGGCCTTTGACAAAATTCAACAGCCCTTCATGCTAAAAACTCTCAATAAATTCGTTACTGATGGAACGTATCTCAAAATAATAACAGCGATTTACGACAAACCTACAGCCAATATCATACTGAATAGGCTAAAACTGGAAGCATTCCCTTTGAAAACTGGCACAAGACAGGGATGCCCTCTCTCACCACTCCTATTCAACATAGTGTTGGAAGTTCTGGGTAGGGCAATCAGGCTAGAGAAAGAAATAAAGGTTATTCGATTAGGAAAAGAAGAAGTCAAATTGTTCCTGTTTGCAGATGACATGATTGTATATTTAGAAAACCCCATCGTCTCAGCACAAAATCTCCTTAAGCTGATAAGCAACTTCAGCAAAGTCTCAGGATACAAAATCAATTGCAAAAATCACAAGCATTCTTATACACCAATAATAGACAAACAGAGAGCCAAATCATGAATGAACTCCCATTCACAATTGCTTCAAAGAGAATAAAATACCTAGTAATCCAGCTTACAAGGGATGTGAAGGACCTCTTCAAGGAGAACTACAAACCACTGCTCGGTGAAATAAAAGAGGACACAAACAAATGGAAGAACATTCCATGCTCATGGATAGGAAGAATCAATATCGTGAAAATGGCCATACCACCCAAGGTAATTTATAGATTCAATGTGATCCCCATTAAGCTACCAATGACTTTCTTCACAAAATTGGAAAAAATGGCTTTAAAACTCATATGGAATCAAAAAAGAGCCTGCATTGCCAAGACAATCTAAGTCAAAAGAACAAAGCTGGAGGCATCACGCTACCTGACTTCAAACTATACTACAAGGCTGCAGTAACCAAAACAGCATGGTACTGGTATCAAAACAGAGATATAGACCAATGGAACAGAACAGAACCCTCAGAAATAATACCACACATCTACAGCCATTTGATCTTTGATAAACCTGACAAAAACAAGAAATGGGGAAAGGTTTCCCTATTTAATAAATGGTCCTGGGAAAACTGGCTAGCCATAAGTAGAAAGCTGAAACTGGATCCTTTCCTTACTCGTTATATGAACATTAATTCAAGATGGATTAGAGACTTAAATGTTAGATCTAAAACCATAAAAACCCTAGAAGAAAACCTAGGTGATACCATTCAGGACATAGGCATGGGCAAGGACTTCATGTCTAAAACAAAAAAAGCAATGGCAACAAAAGCCAAAATTAACAAATGGATCTAATTAAATTAAAGAGCTTCTGCACAGCAAAAGAAACTACCATCAGAGTGAACAGGCAACCTACAGAATGGGAGGTACTTTTTGCAATCTACTCATCTGACAAAGGGCTAATATCCAGATCCTACAAAGAACTCAAACAAATTTACAAGAAAAAAACAAACAACCCCATCAAAAAGTGGGCAAAGGATATGAACAAACACTTCTCAAAAGAAGACATTTATACAGCCAACAGACACATGAAAAAATGCTCATCATCACTCGCCGTCAGAGAAATGCAAATCAAAACCACAATGAGATGTCACCTCACACCGGTTACAATGGCAATCATTAAAAAGTCAGGAAACAACAGGTGCTGGAGAGGATGTGGAGAAATAGGAACACTTTTACACTATTGGTGGGGCTGTAAACTAGTTCAACCATTGTGGAAAACAGTGTGGTGATTCCTCAAGGATCTAGAACTAGAAATACCATTTGACCCAACCATCCCATTACTGGGTATATACCCAAAGGATTATAAATCATGCTGCTATGAAGACACATGCATACGTATGTGTATTGTGGCACTATTCACAATAGCAAAGACTTGGAATCAACCCAAATGTCCATCAGCGACAGCCTGGATTAAGAAAATGTGGCACATATACACCATGGAATACTATGCAGTCATAAAAAAGGATGAGTTCATGTCCTTTGTAGGGACATGGATGCAGCTGGAAAACCATAATTCTCAGCAAACTATCGCAAGAACAGAAAACCAAACACTGCATGTTCTCACTCATAGGTGGGAATTGAACAATGAGATCACTTGGACACAATAAGGGGAACGTCACACATCGGGGCCTATTTTGGGAGGGGGGCAAACCTGCACGTTGTGCACAAGTATCCTAGAACTTAAAGTATATATATATATATATATATATATATATATATATACACATAAAGACTGCCAAAAGAATAAAATAAGCTCAAAGGGCCAGCTTCTCCATTGTCACTAGGTAAATGTCACATGACAGTCCTTAAAGTTGAAAAGATCTAGTGCTTCTCAAGATGCTGAAAACGATTTATCCTGAGAGAAAATTATATTCACTGTCTGACAATATTAAAATGATGACTTCCGCAAGTGAACGTTGTATTACCTAGTTTTAGCACTCTCTTCGGGCCTGATTCTTGCAGTCAGATGCCAAGATATATCAAATATTCAAATTATCAATATCTTGTAACACCTGGTTTCTGCTTAAAACTTTAAGAAACTCCAAAATAACACCTTCTCTTCAGATTATTAGTTGGTATTTTAAACATTTGCTTTTTATTTAGTGCTATTGTTTTGAAATATGTAGTCCTGGGCCCCAGTGGGCTGCCTTGTATATACTGTATCAAAATATCATAGTACCTGGTACAGGTTATATAAGAAGGCTAGAAAATTGATTATTTCAGAAGGAATAGAGGGCCTGGTGATTTAAAGACACCCTTAATCATCTTTCTTTCTTCTCTTTTAAATTTCCACATTGAGTTATCAGATAAAATTTGCAAATGTACAAAAATATACCCCATATTGATTAGCTCTTTGACATAAGTAAATTATTCTTTAAGCATATAAATATATGGCATAGCAAACATGTACACTGAGATGCACACATGTAGACATGCTCACCTCTTCCCACACATTATGTCATGAAAGCTGGGACACCATGAAAATAAATATAAGCCCATATGCCAGGCCCTCAAAGAAACAAGCAAATACAGTAAAATAAACTTTTTTTTAATCCTTTTCTACCACCCACAATTCCCTTTTTGAACTTTTTGAATTGATATTCGTATTTGTAGGAGAACTCAGACTGTTAACAGGAGGAAACTGGAGACCAAAGTTTATGGCTTAAGTGGTGAGTAAGCTGGAAGCTTGAAGTGGCCAGGTGGGGCAATCTCCTATGTGGCTTGAAGTGACCTTGGAGGTTAGGTGAAGCATAGTGGAGGAAATAGGAATTTTGCATCTGCCTTATTCAAATGAAGTCTATGTGTGATCTTGGGAACAAACTGTATGCTTCTTCTCCAAGAAATTTAGACAGCACTGGGAATAACTGGAGGATGAAATTGGTGGAGGGAAATTATCCTCAATAACACCAAAAATCATAAAATTTCAGCTCAGGGATATGCAGACAAATAATGCTCCTTTTAGCATCCACGTTCCCCTACTACATAGACTCTTTAACAGTACCCACTGTGGGCACAGAGTAAGGGATAAATGGGGGTATTGACTTTTGGACACATTATGAAAATCTTGGAAAGTATTATTTGTTGTCACAGTGATAGTGACCAAGCATTCTAGATAATTTTGCACAATTAGGAAGTTTCACAGTTGGAATTTTCTGAAAGCAACTGCATGTGAATAAAGCCTATTTATAATTAACCCAGTCTAGAACAGAACTCCACTTAATATTTATATATGTAGGCTGATTTTAACATGCACTGACTTTTTCCAGAATGCTACCATTATGTAGGTTGAAGGAACAGCATACTTTTTAAAAAATTATTTATTTATTTTTTGGGAATGATGCCAGGACATTGTTCACCATTTTAGAAAGTTACATCCCTGATCAGATTGTAGTATTAAATCTACCACTTAGCCCACTTATATCACTGAGTCTGCATTTATAGCTATTGAACATGCACAGTGATTCTACGTAAGTTCAAACATCTGATTAACTATTTTATTATAACATATAACAAAATACATGTTATAGAAAAACAGGCATCAGGTCTGATTTGGCTGACAAATACTGACTGCAATAATAATAATAACAATAATAATAATCTGGTTTATCCCTTCTGTGTACTATCTTAGTTTTAAATAGTCATCTTCAGACATTTCCTCACTCTCCAGTTTCCGGCTTGACCCTTTTAAAAAAATGTCTTCAGACAAGGCACTCAGGGTTGGAAACCAGGGTTGTGGAACCCTTTTCCTGGCCAGAACCCTGGTTTTCAACAATTTTTGCTATATTCTATTCCATCACAGTCACAGTGCTCCAGTCTACTGTGGATAAATTCCTCTCCCAGGTGAACTCAACTGTGGTACGGACCTCAGTTTGCCTCAGCCCTAGAGCTGAAGGAAACTGTGTGGTCACATAATCCATTTGAAGATGGAAAAAGTGATTCCCAGAGAAGTTTAGTGACATGTCTAAGTTTATATTGTTATCATAGAGAATTTGAGGCTTTCTCCAGAGATGAGGAAAATAAGATTTTGCCCTGAGCATCAGTTCTTCTCATTTTATACATAATTATCAGAGCTGTGTTAGGCAAAGCTACCTTAAAGAGACCTAATGGCTGCCAACTTATATTGTAAGACTGGACTGTGATACGATTGATATCTTCTTTGAAAGTGTTAATATGCTCAGTGGGATGCCCCACATAGGGAATTTTGACAGTAGACTTCCAAGCTCTATCTAGTGCTAAGGAAATGTGAGCCATTAGACTTTCAATGTTCAATTCTATAAACAGGACTATCTCTATTTTGAAATAGATGCACACAAGTCTAGCTAAGCCTGATCATATTAATTGCCAATTCACCTAACTAGCTTCCTTTGTTAAGAGTCCATGTCCACCATGGTTACTTTTCGTTCTCTAAGGAGGAAAAAGACTGGTTATGTGGAAGAAATCTAAATTGTGGCATCATTTTTATAGTCAATAAATGTGTTGGCAATCTTTAAAACAATTAAATATATTTCCAATTATGGCTTGGCCTTTTCAAGTAGCTTGATGTACAGATCACAAAGTGGGAATAAGTTGATCATGCAGGCACAATTACTTTTCTTCCAAGCAACAAACATTTCCCTTTGCAAATTGATTATCAACAAATCAAATAAATTATCAACATTCTGATTAATTTATATACAATTCTAAGAGATATGTGCTCCATTAGTGCTCACCAGTTTCTGATTCTGCAAGCCTGAGGTGTGTGGTATGAACAGAAATTTCCCATAAGACTGTAAACTCCACATAGGCAAGTATACTTTCCCCATGGCTTTATTCCCAGTGCCTGAGAGTTCATGGCATATTTTTTGAATGAATGCACAATTCTCTGGAGGAGACAAACTTCTAGATACTCTTCAGGGCTGTGCTCCATCTCCACAGCCATCATCACCACTGGTTTCAGTCACATCTGTTTTTCTGCTGTTGTTAGCACTCCTGGGACTAGGTGTCCTGACTTTGTTTTTCTGTCCTTTCATCAGACCATAGCATCAGCAGGAAAGAGAGTGAATGTGCCCTGTAGGCTTGTTCAGACTCAGAAATGACAAAGAAGAATGAGGAAATGAGAAGTTCCTGAGTGATTTGGCCTATGACAGAACTGAAAAGTGGGAGGAATGGGAAATATAGCTATAGGAAAACAAAAACGTTAAAGAGTTTTCTCTTCTATTTATACTTCTTTTATTACTTTCCATGTGGCATTTGGCAAATAGAGATATAGATCATTTAGTCTGATTCTTATGAAATTGAAATTCAGGAAGGAAGATAAGTATATGAAAAACTAAAAGATATCAATTTGATTTGGTCGGTCATACAGTACCTTCAGCCAAATGCTGAGGACCTTAAATAATGACTGTTCTTTGACGAGAGAACAAGAGGTGAGAGTGTACAAACATTTTTGCTAGATGTGTGAATCTGAAGAAAATGAGAGAAGGTTGGCCAGGCACAGCAGCTTATGCCTATACTCCCAGCATTTTGGGAGGCTGAGGAGGGAGGATTATTTGAGGCCAGGAATTCAAGCCCAGCCTGGGCAACATAGCAAGGCCCTGTATCCACAAAAATATTTTTTAAAAAATAGCCTAGCATGGTGGCACGTACCTGTTGTCCTAGCTACTCAGGAGGCTGAGGTGGGAGGGTGGCTTGAGCCAAGGAGTTCAAGGATGCAGTGAGCTACAATCACACCACTCATCACTGCACTCTGGCCTGGGCAACAGAGCAAGACCAAGACTCAAAGAAAACACAGAAAGGGAAAAAGAAAAAGCTCAAAGTCAAACAGGTTTTTGTTTGTTTTTAAGGTAGGAGATACTTGAGCTTGCTTTAGCCTTGAGCCTAGATGAACAGCCATAAAGAGTTTCAAATGGAAGATTTATTAATAGCAGAGAAGGAAGAATTCATGTATCATTATTCTAAACTAAATGATAGAGAAGAGTATCTAAAATATATTCTTCCCAAGGCAACTAAGAGATGATTCTCTTAAGATAATTTCAACTTGTTATATACTGGAAATCTCACAAAAATTCTCTTCAAAGGGACATCATAACATAATCTTGCAAAGGAGTTTCATATGTAGTGCTGAGACAGAGAGATGGAGAGAATTCTATCTAAACTTACCTGTGTTGCGTAACTTCTCTCAAATATACAGCCTACTTCATATTTGACCTAGTTCACAATATGTAGAGAAACAATGGGAGCAAAATTATCATTACTATTCTTACTTCTTGAGAACAACCTTATTTGTAGAATTGTTTCATACCAATGCTATTCTCCTAACACTCAATGTTATTCACCTAACATTACACTGTGGTGTTTCTGTTTACTGAAGCTGTAGTATGGTGAAAAGAAAATTCTTAGACTTGGTTGAAAAAAAAAAAGGAAGAGTACCACCATGGATGAACCCTTACATAAAACCTTACCATTTTATTTGGGATCTCAGAGATCCCAAACAAAACTCAAAGAAAACAGAAACAACACCCAGGTGAGACTGGCAAACCCTAGCAATATGACTACATAAACGTTTAAATTCTTTTCTCTTTGAAAAAGTGACAGATTCTCAATAATTATGTGTCAGTGAAAGAAGGAAAGAAGACTTCAAACACATCCACTTAGTGTACATCTGCAATCTAAATATAAATATAAAAAGAAAGGGATACAGATGTCAACCATCATGTAGAAAGTCTCATATATTCACTCCTAACAGCTATTCTGTAAACAAGTTCTCGAACACAGGATCAAAAGACATTGGTAGGCCATTAGTTTGTGAAGATAGTTATGGAAATAGTCTTTATCCTTCGCATATGTGCCTTTCAATTAATAGAAATTTGTAGAAGAATTCCTTTGGGAAATTGCATGTCTCAATTCTGTAATGATATAATTACTAGCACAATACACGAACACTTCTGCTTAAAAATATTTCATCCATCTAAAGAGATAAGTTTTAAAGGATTGGAATAAAAATAACTTGCTAAAAATAGTGATTCTGTTCATCTGTCCTTACTTGTTTTTTATTACAAATGTGTGTTTACATATAGATTAATGAAAGTAGAGTAAATATAGGGAAATAGAAGTCATTCATAATCCTAACATCCAGGGATACTATATTACACAGCAATTTGTATTCTGATTCACTCACATCATATAACCCATTCCCCTTATTCCATTTTTTTCAGAAACATATTTAACAAATACAAAATAACCTATTGCATATATTGGACTGAATCATATCACTTTGCTATGAGATTTCTAGCAGTGACATAATTGAGTTGATGATAAACAGCTTTATGTACTTTAACTTATATTAGAAAACTCTTTTCAAAATACTGAGGAAAATTTACTTGGGTCAACAACATATGAAAAAGCCTGCTTAACCACACACGTGTATAAACATTAATTTTTTTTCTTCTCTCATTTTTTTGGAAAATTTAATAGACATGCAAACAAAACAATATAAAACAAAAACAAAATCACAGTCTACCAACTTGTTTAAATTTACCTTTCTTCTTTAATAGTCAGATAAAAATTTTTCCATGTTTCTTGGCTGTTTGAATTTCCTCTTTGGAAATTGCCATCCCCTAAATGTTGTATTTGTTTTGATGACTCAGTTTTCTCTCTAGTTTGAGTTGTCATATTTGTGGGCTTTCCCCTCTTGTTTTGTTGCTTGCCTTTGACTTCGTTTATTTGACATGTAAGAGTTTTATATCTTTTGGTTAGCATAAACATTTATTTTAAGTTTTTAGAAGTCATGTCTGCATAGTTCTAAGTCCCTTGAAAAGTAAAGAAAAAACATATTTATAGTCAAAAATTTGGATGCAATAATAATGCTATGTCACAGAACACAGTAGTAAATATCATGGGATTTGGATTAAAAACTAAGAAATCTAGTTTAGTCTTTTATTAGCTTTTTGATATTGGCCAGTAACATAATATATAATTTAAAAGATATTTTTGAGGATTAGGGTGCTACGTGCAGATTATCTAGCACAATGTGTAGGTAGTCTATAGTAAGTATTCACTGATTGACCTAAATTAAAGTTATTCTTAATATTTAATGAGCTTTTTCTTCTCATGTGACTAAACAATTACCTTAGAAATGATGTTTCTCTACACAGTGATAAAGCCAATTCAGGACTTTCTAAATAAATCTTTCATTGAATAGAAAATCATTATTTCAGATAGAGCAGGCAAATAAGCAAGACCAATATTCCTCAGTATCATACCACTATATTCTTGTGAAGATAAATAATGCACTTGGTGAAAAATAGAAAAAGTAAATTGGTTTATAATGGTATTTTATGTGTTATCTTCTTCTATATATCATGCTTCCATATTTCTGCCTTAGCATAATCTAGTTGGGAATAGTAATGTAATAGTAGTAGTAGTAGTAGCAATAATAATTCATTGATTTCTAAATACTGTATATGTTTGATGCTGTTTTAAATACTTTGCATGTGTTATTTTCTTAAATCCTCATAACAATCCCATAAGGTAGATAATTATGACCCTAGTATACAAAGGAGAAAATGTAAATAGAAAGGTTCACGCAGTTAGTAAACTTCCTGTACTTGTTTGCTAGAACACCATAACAAAGTACCACATGCTAGGAGGCTTAAACAATAAAAACAAATTTTTCTTACAGTTCTAGAGGCTAGAAGTTCAATATCAAGGTGTCAGCAGGATTGGTTTCTTCCAAGCCTCTCTCCTTGGCTTGTAGGTGGCTGTTTTCTCCCTGTGTCTTTATATGGTCTTCCCTTTGCACCCATCTGTGTCCAAATTTCCTCTTTTAATTTAATTTAATTAATTTATTTTTTGAGACAGAGTCTAGCTCTGTCACCTAGGTTGGAGTGCAGTGGCACCATCTCAGCTCACTGCAACCTCCACCTCCCGAGTTCAAGCAATTCTCCTGCCTTAGCCTCCCCAGTAGCTGGGATTACAGGTGTGCACTACCAAGCTTGGCTAATTTTTGTATTTTTAGTAGAGATGGGGTATCCCTGTGTTGCCCAGGTTGGTCTTGAACTCCTGACCTCAGGCGATCCACCCACCTTGGCCTCCCAAAGTGCTGGGATTACAGGCGTGAGCCACTAGGCTCAGCCAAATTTCCTCTTTTTATAAGGACACTCATTATATTGAATTAGGGTACACACTAATGTACCTCATTTAAACTTAATTGCCCTTTAAAAAATTGTGCCTCCCACTACAGTTCCATTCTGAGATCCTGGAGACTAGGGCTTTAATATGTAAATTCTTAGGGCACACAATTCAGCCCATAATCCTTCCAAAGTAGTCAACTTCATATTCACATGTCAAATAATGGGCACTCTGGCTCTAGGGCCATATCTTTTTCTTTTTCTTTCAGTTTTGAAAAAAATTCAGATTTATTGAAAAAGTTACAAAAATTGTTCAAATAATTCCCATATATTCTTCATAGAGATTCCCCAACATTATCATTCTGTCATACTTGTTTTATCATTCTCTGTATATACATAACAGTACAGTTTATCAAAGCTAAGAAATTTTCATCAACACAATACTATTATCTAATTCTCAGAATGTAACAGAACTATATCAATTATCCCACTATTGTCCTTAATAAAGAAAGAAAACCAAAATTTTCTTATGATCCAAGTTACCATATTTCTTAAATCTCTTTTGATTTTAAACATACCTTCAGTCTTTTATAATTTTTGTTTTTCATAACTCTAACAGTTTTGAAGAGCATATGACTAATATTTTCTAAAATGTTCTTTGATTTGAATTTGCTGATATTTCTTCATAATTAGATTTTGGTCGTGCATTTTCGGCAATAATTTTACAGATGAGATGCTATATCCTTCTCACTGCATTGTATTAGGAGGCACATGATATTAATTAACCCCCATACTGGTGATACTAAGTTGACTACTTGTTATGGTATTATCTGCCAGGTTTCTGTACTGTAAAATTACTATTTTCCATTTGTAATATCACTTGATAAGTGTCTTGTGAAAGATATAGATAATATATAAGCCCTGTTTCTCATCATAATTTCACCTTCCAGTTTTGGCATTCATTGATATTTCCTGTCCAAAATAATTATTATGGTGAGTTTTAAAATTCTATCATTTCTTCTTTATCTATGGATTGGAATTCTGCTGTATGAAGGATATCCACCCTGCCATTTATTTATATCAATGTTTATACATGGATTATTATTATAGTCTATGGGGGATAATCTGTTACTATCATTATTTTGTTGTTTAAATTGTCTTGAATTTGGCCAATGAAGGCCACTTCAAGTTTCTTCTATATAGTTTTACATGTCTCATTATTCTTTGAGAACTTTCACAATTTTTTGCACAAAAGATGCCCCACAATCATTTTGTACTCTGCAGGTGTCAGTCCTAGAATTATATTTATCTATCCCTTCAAAGACTCATAATTTCCTTTACTTATTTAAAGAAAGGTCTGTTATTGAGGTGTAATTAATTCTAAGCCCTCTTATGAAAGAACTAGAAAATATGTTCGCATAAGCACATCTATACTGATTCTATCTATCTATCATTTGTCTAAATTGATAAACATTTAAACATGTCAATATCTGCATTTTAAGTTGTGAAGACTGTCATTACTTTATAGTCCTGCTAAATCTATGCTTAAAATAATTTAATATCCTTTTGTTAAAATTGTTCAACTTTAATTTCCAAGGTTTTCTGTGTGTTTTCCTGACTTTTAATCCTGGGGGTTAATACCAGATGGTGACATCACAAATCTAGGATTACGAGTACAGACAAGCAACATTTCAAAGGGACTACAGAGGAAATTATTGGAAAACCTATAGAAGGAATCATGGTCTTCTCAATCCTTTTTGATTTGCAATTATGTAAGTATCTAGGGCATATATATTACTACCATAATCATATCAAATCTGATATTCTAGAATTACTAATTCCTTGGAGGCATAGATGGTTGAGGGTCAGGTTCTGTTACAGATCTGATCTCAATTCCATACTCAATAGAGCTTTACGCACTAGATCAGGGATTGGCAAGTTGCAGCCACACACATTCATTAATGTATTGTCTATGTCTGCTTTTGACAACGGCAAAGTTGAGTCATTGCTACAGACTGTAGGACTTGCAAAGCCTGGAATATTTATGGCCTGGCCCTTTACAGAAAAAGTTTACTGACTCCTGTACTAGATATTTCTGAGTCCTAGCATTGATAAGGTTTTTGTTGTCACAAATATGTACACACACAGAAGCACACCACTGCAAGACAATGACATTAAGAGATACTTTATACATAGTGCTAGATGAGAAAAAAATACTGCCAATGGCTGGCTCCAAATAATATTGATGCATTGAGTTGGCATGAAGGTCTCTTCTTAGATTTCAAAGTATGCTATACCCAGACAGTTCATCAGATTAGTCTGCCTATTCATTCTGTGTGATATGCAACCTCTTTGATAATTGGGCAAATAAATGTGAGCGTCCAAATATGGAAGCCCGTGTCAATTCTGTATGACTTATCGATTTGACTTTGTGGTGCTATTAGAAGTTGAACTTTCGTATTTTTATGAATATGTCTGCATTTCTCATTAATTATTTTGAGACCTAAAGAGGAAGGGAGACATTCTTTGGAAAGACTATGAACACAATACTAAGTTAAAAGCTGTGTGGAATGGTGTGATGTCTGCTGGTAGTGCCAAATTACTGCATGGTTGATCCACTTGCCAAAGTCAATATGAATGTTGAAGCAACCCAATCTCTCTTTGTTCCACCCAGAATCATACATAGAGAGCTATGAATGCCAGCAATCTACATTTAATGCTGGTTTATCCTTATTTATATTGGTCATTCAAAGGAAAGAATCTTGATGCTGACTTTTTTTTGGGGGGGTACACCTTTTACTTTATGGTGAATTAAAAATATTGAGGCTATGCCTCCAAGCTTCCATGACCCCAATCTTTGTCCCATGTCTCTCTGAACATTCTATGGGTGCTATGAAATAGTCTTTCTGGAGTCAAAATATTATGTGTCAAAAATCTATCCTTCTTTGTTTTCTGATGACTCAGGTTACTGCTTACTTTGTGCACCTATTCAGATGTATTATGTTTTTATGTCCATTTCTTTCACCTGCCATAAAGCACCATCACTGTGCTGCCGGCTAAGCTTTTTGTCTTAGGGGTGGTAAGAAGAACACACACAAACACAGGCATCAAGGTTAACTCTTTGACTGCTCGAAAGCAACACTTTCTAGACCTGTCTGAGATTCACATTTAGAAAGTGACAATCTTAGTTTTACAAAACAAGACTTTTTAATCTGTCCTTGGGTCAGTTCCCAAGAACCATGAGTTCCATAGGTGAAAACTTTGTTTTCTCCTATTATATATTATTAATCTTAAAGGACTGCAGCTTTTAAATAACTAGAAGCAAACACTGCAAGACTGTAAGAAAGTAAGAATGCTACTTTTTTATATAATTGTAGTGGCAGTCTTCCAAATATATTTTAGCATGCAGATATCTATTATTAGCTCTCTTTTTAATATTAACGCTATTGTTATTTTCTGTTTTGTGCTTTGCCCACAAGTCTTAATACAAAATACACACTATCCAAATCATCTGAGTGTCTCTATCTGCAAGTCCACTAATACTGAGTGGCACTTATCATTCATGGTCTTTCCACTCCTACTTAATGAACCTCATACCCCTGAGAATGTTCAAAGATGAAACCTTTTAAAAAATGTTATTTTATCCCAGAGTTTTTGCACCTTTGAACCACCAAATCTAATCTGAAACACTTGAGGCCAGATATTTTTCAGAATTAAGGATATTTTAGAGTTTGGAAAGATGCATATAGAATGTACTGTGTATATTAAATATTATAATAACTTTGGTAGGGTCTGGAACAACTCCCTGTAATCAAAGAAACCAAAATTTCTGTAGTGAATCATATAAATATTTCCAGTGGTATAAATAAATAGAAACTATAAATAACCTTATATCAATTCAGACAAGTTTATACCATTGATGCCAAAGGATTTCAGGTCAGTTCAGGTTTTGCTGTCAAATACTTTTCAAAAAACTTTGGATTTGGGCATTACAAATAAGAAATTGTTGATCCATAACAGGGGTCAGCAGATTTTTTATATAAAGGGCCAAAGAATAAATAACTTAGGCTTTGCAGGTTACACTGTCTCTGTCTTAACTATCAAACTCTGCTCTTTGTCCCTTAGATAATATGTAAATGAGTGTAACCGTGTTCCAGTAAAACTTTATTTACAAAAACAGACTATGGGTTAGATTTTGGCTGTGGGCCAGATTTTTGCCTGTAGGCCATAGTTTGCCAAGCTCTGATCTAGACTATCTTTATTGTTTTTAATTATGTACCTTGTGTATTAAATACAGTGCCTAGTTTGTAATAATTTCTTTGAATTAACATTTTTGAGAATGGGAAGACTCTTTGAAAAGGGGAAGAGATTTCTATGGCTTGTCATCTCTATTCAGCTACCTCTTCTTAATTTCACAATGCAAAAGTGCATAGAAAATAGTACATAACTCTGGAATAGTACCTAGATCTGAGTGTGATCTAGAATTTAATTTGTCATTGACTTCATTGTTAATATTATGTGATGTTAACATTTAAAAACATGGAGTAGCTAGGATCTAGTGGTATCTGTGATTGCTGGGTTAGTGATCCTAAAGAAAAATGAAGGTTTTCAAGCTTGACTTTAACTTTTATTGTTCTGTGGCTGAAAACACCAGATTGAGCATTTGTTCTCTTAGTATTCTGCTTGCTTTGTTACGTGTTTATTCAATTACAAATGCCAAGAGAAAGTATATGGTTGAACTAAAACAGATGAACAAATTGTAAACTGTTCATAGGAGTTTGTGTTTTTGTCAACATGATACGGAGCAAGACTTTGCTGGGTCAGATTTGAAGGGTTCCTTTGAATAGGCTTGTTCTCTTGGTGTATGCTATCTGGAACTTCTTAACAAAGTGAGATTAGATAATACAGCAGTATTCACTATAGATGTCCTCCCAGGGTGTATTAGTCTGTTCTCACACTACTATAAAAAATCCTTGAGACTGGGTAATTTATAAAGGAAAGAGATTTAATTGGCTCATAGTTCTGCATGGCTGGGGAGGCCTCAGGAAACTTATAAACATGGCAGAAGGGGAACCAGGCACATCTTACATGGCGACAGGCAAGAGAGAGGAGTGGAAACTGCCACTTATAAAACCATTAGATCTCATGAGAACTCACTCACGATCACAAGAGCAGCATTGGGGAAACTGGCTCCATGATCCAATCACCTCCCACTAGGTTCCTCCCCTGATATGTGGGGATTATAATTTGAGATGAGATTTGGGTAGGGACACAGAGCCAAACCATATCACAGAGTGCTAATAAATTATGGGCTCTCAATAGCTGATGGATTGATTATTTGAATGAGATTCAGCTTAAAGGACACAATTATACATCTAAGAAGTGGGGGGGAGGGGGGAACTTTCAGCAAACTCAAACATGAAAAACTGATTCTTTAGTCCAGATGTGTGAAGCAAATAATTGAGACCACCTTAAGGATACGATGATATTTTTGCCAGTTATCTGCTAAAGCTGACTGAGCAATGACCCACACTAAACATGGTGTATATTTAGGCATCTTTTCATAACTGTTACGTATGCTTTTTTAAGATGATTTGCTGCCTGCGTGTGGGGAGCTGGTTTCATGACTGGTCTTATGAGAATCTGGACCAGATTTTATAATTTGAGGAACAATAATTTTTCCTCATTGTAGTGATAACCTTTCAGAGCTTGATAAAATTTAAACAACGCTTAAGGGTATTTTGTTCTTTAGGAGTTCCTTCTGCATCTTGAGGATATTTTTTTCATAGTGCTCCTCATATGGCTTCATACTTTGACTTTCATGCTAGAAAATTAGCTTTTTGAGAGCAGGAATAGAGTATTTTTATGTCTGTAATCTCAGCTTCTCTGCTGGTACCTGACATAGGATACACACTAGACTTTAGATTAAACAAATATGTATTATTGACATCCAAACATATTGTAATGACAATTGAAAGATAACCTAGATTAAGGCAACGAGAAATAATATTGGCCCTTGTAATTGGAATGGTAGTAGGGAAAACGAGGACAGTTAGAAGGATAAATTCATTTCTGTTGCTTTAAGCAGATTTGACTTGGCCAACTGTAAAGGAAACTATAACAAGAAAAAAATGATTATGGTAGTAATTTCTGCTTAATTTATCCTAGATTTAACCTGGTTACTAACTGATTTGATTATATAAAGAGACAAGAAACTTACATCATCGATTTATCTTTAAGGACTTTTCACTTAGCAATTGAAAAAAAGGAGAGTCACTTGAGCTTAGCAATCACCTGCTAAGGTACAAAAAGAAACTGGAGTTAGGAGCACCAAGCACAAATAAAGAAGACAATGGGATGTTTCTAAATGATGCAATTATTGGCTGAAACAATAGTCTATTAAGATTCTACAGGTATAGATTGTACTGTATTCTGTTTCCTTTTCTAGTCTGAACAAGTCAGAGAGACAATCTCCTGCCTCTCTTCCATCCCATCTGGAAACAAGGCCCATGTAGCAAGCAGACAATGACATCTACCCAGCTGCCAGGACTGTGCAATGAATGAAGCAGCCCCTCAAAAAACTCTGAATGGATTGCCCATTTTTATTATGTTTAAGGCAGGCAGTAATTTCAGTTTTCAATTCTACTAAGTAATAATAGTTATTAATTAGTAAATTAGGTCACTGGGTTCTAGAGGTGAGCTAACAGAATGATTAAAAAGGAGAGAGAAAATTCACAGATAATGCTCAGGTTTCATAGAAGCCTGCCACGATTGAGAGTTTATGTTTGTACATCTCTTCAGAATGGATTGCTGCACTTAAGAGCAACTTACATTGCCTACAGTGCTGTCTGTTCAGTAATTGCAGCAAAGTGAGGTACTGCACCATACATTGTCATAAAGATGTCAAGAAATGAAGGGAGATGTTCGAGGGCTCAGCTTCTAATACTTACATTTTAAATCTGGGGGCATTAAATCCAGGGAGGAGAATCCCTCAGATTTCCCCCCACCCCACATCAACAAAAGGCTTAGACATTTCCTGAGTAAAGGCTTGACATCAACCCTAGGGAGGATTTCTGGACTCCAGGTAGGTCTAATTCATTTTGTAGGCTAATTTTTTGAGCTTTATGTCTCAAACATGATAGCCTTCATAGAGGTTTGTGGACTGTGATTAAAAGTACTTTTCATGGCTGTACCTGAATAATAACAAAATCCCTGAAATATCATTTAAAATTCCTTAAAGACTTGAAATGCTAAAACTGAAGTTTATCTTGCAGGGCTCCAGATGGGCAAAAATGCAGGTAACATATCTTATGGCTGTTGGAGTGAATTTCTGATACTAAAAGAAGTAGTTGAAAAGTGTGAAAATGAGTCCAACTCATTCTGAAGATACAAAATAGTAGCAATTTGCTGGAGTTAAATGTGATTTATAAAAAACTGTATGGAGGCAAACCAGATCTATGTATGAATATAGACTATTCCTATAATGGTAAAGTGAATTAAATCATTAAGACTGATCCCTGGCTACTCTCTTTAGGAAAAATAGCATATTCTTATTCTTCTATTAAAATTAGCTATCTGCATGAATTTTGTTGAAATAAAAAATTGATCTATTTTACTATGCTTTTATAGGAATCAGAAATAGGTATTTCTCAAGACTTTAAGACAAATTTCTCATCCAATTGTTCTTTCCTTCTGAATACCCTCTCTCTGCCTTATCATTTTTTGTTCCCTCAATAGAGATTGGTGGTTGAGGGTTTTTTTTTTTTTGTTCCCCCACCCTGATTGTTTTCCTTTTCCTTCTGCTTTTAAAAAATTTTCTTTGAATACTTGCCTTTACAGTTAAAAACAATACTTGAAATAGTGTTTTTTTAGTCCCACAGAAACTAGATTAAATGTTTGGCTTCACTACTCACTAGCCATTTTCAACTTGGGAAAATTGATCAACCTCTGAGTTTTCCTTTCCTCATCTGTGATGGGGGAAATGTAATACTTACCTTACACAGTGGTTTTGAGTTTCTCTGATGCCCAAAAGACTTGTTCTTGGAGTAAAGAAAGCAAAAAAAAAAAAAAAAAAAAAAAAAAAAAAAAAATGGAGCTGGTTAGTTGGCACGTAGACAAAATCTTTTTACTGATATTAGTATTAAACTGGATCAACTAAGATGTAATCTTTCTAGAGGTAGATAGATTTAGTAGCCATGAACATGGAGATTGAATATTTAACTGTGAAAGTTGGCACTTTGCAAGTATTCGAAATATATTAATTTCTTTCCCAAATCCCTGACCCTATTCTCATCTCAGACGTATACACACACACATGCGTGTGCGCGCGCACACACACACACACACACACACAGCCTTACATCTAATCTGTGTCTTTAGGTGTGGGTGGCTTCAGGACCTCCTGTCTATGCTTACCTACCTCTAGTTTCTAGATAAGGTGTAAATTCCCATCTTATGCCATGTGACCCCATTCTATTATTTTCTTTTTTATGTTAATTCATTAGGAAATCTTATTTGCCATGACAATGAATGTTAGGCTGTCCCCCTGAGTTTTGTTGTTTGGAGACTTCATCTGATTTTGAGTCTAATATACAAAGAATATAAGAATCAAACTGTGAATTTCCATTGGTGGAAGACAAGATTAAACACCTACTTAGAGAGAATGTTTTAAGATGTACTGGAAAGGGGCAGAGATTGGGAAAAGAAAGAGGATTGACAGTGTTAAACGGAAACAAGATTTTAAAATAAGATTTGAAAGAAGTTCATCCATGTTCATCATAAAAGGTCAATCGAATTTTGTTTTTGAACAACCAACTAACCAACCAAACTAAGAAAAAAAAAAGAAAGAAAGAAGGAAAGAAAGAAAAGAAAGAAAGAAAGAAAGAAAGAAAGAAAGAAAGAAAGAAAGAAAGAAAGAAAGAAAGAAAGAAAGAAAGAAAGAAAGAAAGAAAAAAGCGACACCAAAATAATTTGTTAAGGAGATCATGAAACTAGGAGATCATGAATATTTGAACATCAATCCACTGCTCATCAACTGACAAGGCAAAACAAATGTCTCTGTTTTTATCTAAGGATGTGATGTGTAAATTTCTAATAATTCACACAACGCTGTGAAGGAAAGTTTAGCAAAGAACATGACTAGATTAGAAAAGCATTTGAAGGTTAAGATACTCTCTGGGAGTTTCTTGTTCAGGCATCGCTATCACTGAACTTTTCTGCCTTTAAGGGTTTGTAATATTTAAATTCAAATTATTCCATCTCTAAAGATACTCAGTGATATTTCTTTTTTGACCACCAGCACAAGGCAGTTTTCTTTTTCCTGTCCCCTCCCATCATCACCTATAACACAGCAATGAGCACAGAGCACAGCCTGGAGCTTTCATTCAAGGTCATCTCACACCCACCATGGTGAGACATTTCGATAACTTGGAATTATTTTAACTAGATATGTTTGTAGCTGTCAGACTCCAATCTACATGGTTCATGGAAGCTCAGTTTCTTTTCTCTATTAATAGCTCATTGAGCAAACATAGTATGCCAGACTATATATATATATGTATGTATTTTTCAATAAACTCTGTGATCCTGAATATTCAATGAAAAATGTCTCTATTATCTTTGCCTGTTTGCATTTCAAAAACTGTAAAAATGCATTGATTTTTAAGACAATTATTGGGGCTTATAGAACTTATCCTCTTGCTTAGATATGACTTTTAGAATTAACAGTTTCATCATTTGTCCCAGGGGGAGTTTTCATGTTCCTGGACAGAAAACAGATATTATGGGTATGAAAATAACTCTGTCAAATGCAATACAAAATACTGGGTGAAAATCGACAATTGCAGCCAAATATCTGAAGGTGGGATCTACATGAAGTCATGTATAAAACATTCAAGAATCCTGATAAGCTGTCTCTTAAGGTTTCTTTATATTTCATGACTGGTATCTGGTACTTGATTATATTATCAATTAAGCTATTGCACCAAGTAGAATATGTACTCAACCCCTAACAGACACAGTGGGCAAAACAAAGACATTTTGAGGCATTTGCCATGTAACTGAGAAAATAAGCTTTACATAGATGAAACAATTAGAAAATTAGTTAGTGACTAATTGGTATTGGAAGGGATAAATCAAAGTGGTATGTTAATAACAGGGAATAACTTCATGAAGGAGAAGGATTTAAAGTAAAGGGCTTGTATTTAAATAGAGATAAAAAGGGATTTGGCTCCATTTCATTTGTGGGCAAATAGCAAGAGAAGTATAGAAATAGAAATGGACAACGAAAGTCAGTTTAACTAAATGTGAAGTGACAGTCGGCAAGGAGTAGGAATAATTTGGGTAGTTAAGAAGAAACCAATTTCTGGAATCCCTTGTAAGTCAGCTAATGAAATTTGAGATTCATACAATGGGTAATAGGAAGTCTTTGCAATACATTTTTTTCAGGAGTGATGTGCCGTTATATAAAAGTACTATTTCTGTAATATTGCTCTGACATCACATGCTAGCATGTTAAGACTCTCATCTCTGGTCCTGGGCAAATTATATGGCAAGGTACAGAAAGAATGCAGAAAATGTTTATGGAACCTTCACCATTCTTTGGAAAACTTTGTGGAAAATGAGAATGGGAATGGAAATCGTACAAGAAAATAGAAAATCAGAAAATGTTCTGGGAACCAAAAAGATAGGAAATGAGAATTCTGGAAAGTACATATTGGTAATCTCCATATTAATTTCTTAGAAGTTTCAGAATCAATTTCTAAATTCCCAAGTTGTGAACAAAAAGAAAAAAATAATCTGAGTATTAACATTCACACAGGTCCACTAAAAACAAGTGAGGACAGATGAGACATTTTCATTTTTGATAGCATTCATGTCACAGAGTGAACCCCAAAATTGGGTTTCAGCATTGGAAGCCATGTGGGTTCTTGACCTTGCGTGGAAGGAATTCAAGAGCAAGTCTATAGAGTGAAGTGAAAGCAAGTTTCTTAAGAAAGTAAAGGAATAAAAGAGTAGCTACTCTGCAGTCAAAGCAGCCCCAAGGGCTGCTGGTTGGCTATTCTTATGGTTGTTTCTTGACCACTTGCTAGACAAGGAGTAGATTATTTATGAGTTTTCCTGGAAAGGGGCTGGTAATTTCCAGAACTGAAGTTTCCTCTACCTTTCAGACCATAGAGGTTAAGTTCCAGATGTTGCCATGGCATTTGTAAACTGTCATGACCACGGTGCTGTGGTAGTATCTTTTAGCGTGCTGATATTATACTTAACACATAATGAACAGTGAGGAAGACCAGAGATCACTTTCGTTGTCATCTTGATTTTGGTGGGTTTTGACCAGCTTCTTTACCACATCATGTTTTATCAGCAGAGTCTTTGCGACCTGTACCTTGCAAAATCAATCCTGCCAAACTCCTATCTCATTACTATGGCACTAGGCCTTATAATTTTTGTTAATCTTGTGTTGTTGAAAAGGGTCTGATATGTGGTAGGTGCTTAATAAGCAAATGTTGCATTGCTGCTTAAATATATAAGTCAGAGGAATAGATTTGTTTAAGTCTAGATTTGTCAAAATTTCTAGTAATACTCTGAGAGAAGACAAAGAAGTGTGTAGAAAACAATGCTATAGTTAGATCAACTCATTCCTTGTTGATTAGCCATAATGTTTTGGTTAATAAATTGATACCAGTTGAGGAGGTCATCTTCAACATCTTCAATGCCAAAGAACAAACTGTGTTCTTGCTTCCATCTCCCAATGTTTTTATTAAATCTTTCTTGCTAAAAATGGAAAGTATATCACATTTGTCTAGGTGACACCAACATGTGAGTCATGGCTATACATTTGTTGACAGATTCAGGATGAAAAAAATTCTAAACAGGTTGAAGCAATGACTGCCCCACTACCGCCACCAAATAGTTAAATATATAACTTAAAGTGAAGAGTATGATTGGGCTGCAAAAGCAAAGAGGGGAAGGAAAGCTTCAGGGTGGACAAAAGGATTAGCTCAGAAAGTTACCTCCCAAGTCAGGGACAAGCCTGGGACTCATATAAGGGCTCACACAGAAAGGAAGGAAGATTTAAGATAAGAGACATGCCAATTAATTATGTAGCATCATTCTTCTTTCTGGAGATGGAGGTGGAGAACCCAAAATTGTCTCTATTAAAGTGGCCACTGTGACTTGTTGCCATGAGGCCCACTTTAGACCCTGTTCATTTCTTAAGTAGAGCTGTTCTCTGTTCAGAATTGATTACTATATAAATAATTGAAGCTCCCCCAATGTGAGGATTAAGAGAAGGAAGCTCCAACTGTGTCCCTTCCCATTAGCTACAGGAAGGCATACGTTAGAGGCATGAATTGGTTGAATACAAATTAAAGCCATTTGCATTGACTACAGCCACTCTTTTTCTATCCCTCTATAAACAAGGGTTGGTTCCAGGCTGTCTTTTAGCAGGCAAGTGTCTTCCCAGGGTGGTCAAAGGAAATCTGTCTTTTCCTGGTGAACTAACGCTAGGTCATCCTCAAAGCCCACTCTCCTGATTGAGAGTCCATTGTCACATTACAGGATAGTTTATTCAAATGTTCTCCATTCCCCCGTAGCAGCACTCCCTGTCATTTTGGAAATCTTTCCCTAGAACATACTCTGTTTCTGAGTTCCAAAGATGTCCTGAGTGTCCTTGTATTATGGCCCATCTCAATCAGCCCTTTAAGAAATACCTCAGGACTGTTCTCAGTAACTCATTCCATTATACCAAATCTAACCATCTTCTCTCATTCTCTCAGGGTTTCATGGGTTGAATGGGTATCTAATTTAAAAAGTAAATCAATGAAATCCATCCTCTCCACATATACCATTCTCCAGTACTCTCTGCTTTAGAAGAACAATGATGCAGCTCTGCGTGGCAGGACGCTTCTTTATAGTCTTAATAAGCTAGCCCTTTAATAAGTTGTGCTGTGGGGATGGGGAGCAAGAGGGGTAGCAATACCTAGAACAAATATGGCACTTGGTGAGCACTCAGTAAATATTTGTCCAGTAAATGAATTATGATTCCTATGCTATTCAGCCCCTTCACCCATATGAACTGTGACTAATTTCCTTACTAGTTTTCCTAATAATCACTCACACCAACATAAATCTTAATTTCTTTTTTCAGAAAAAGCTTTCTCCTTAGAAAGTTATCATAACTTTTATCTTCCTCATTGTGAAGCAGTTGCCTAAACATAATTTTTCTAAAAACACTTGACTATTTTCTGGGTCTAAATAAAATTTCAAATCTATAACACATTCAGGAGAGATGGTCTGACCTCCTTGCTCTGATGGAAGGGGTGCTGAGGCGTCCAGTCTACCCCACTAGGCTAATAATGGTGGTCATTTATTATGCCCCACTCTGCGCCAGTTACAGCACAAGGTGCTTTATATACATAATTGATTTAATCATTAAAACAATCCTATTGGGTAGGATTGGGTAGCATCCTGATTTAAAAGATAAGGAAGCAGTTTTCTAAATGCCTCACCCAAGTTCACACAACTAGGTAAGCAACAGAGTAAGGGTTAGAAACAAATGATCTGACATTTTGATGTTCCCAAGAGAGCAGTGGATCTAAGCCAGGGTGCCTGGATTCAATCCTGGCTCTGCCACTTACCATCTGTGAATTCTGTCAACACATGTAACTCCATTGCACCTCAATTTTACTAAGAGTAAAATGTGCAGGGTAATATATTTATCCACAGAGTTGTCCTAGGATTAAGCTACTTACTTCATGTAAAATACTTAGAATAGTGTTTGGAACATACTAAGCACTTAATATATATTGAATATTTTAATTCAAATTTCTGTAGAACTAGCCTTCAGTATCTTGTAATTTAGCACTTAATAGTTTAATACTTTTTGTTTTATTCTCTGTGGTGTTACATCAGGAATTAAATGACTTCATGAAGGAATCATTTAATAAATTGTAATCTCCTTAAGGGCTGGGTCCTTGGTGCACTTTCAAACACTAGAGGATTACACAGTGAATATTAGACATACAATTAATACTTCCAAACAGGGCTACAAAAATATAAATGATCTAATCCACTACACTTTCCAAACAAAGCCTTTCTTACAGTTGTGTAGAATTTTCTAGTTTGCAAAGTGATTCCCACACTTAACAAGAAAAATTCCTACATTAACGTCTGCAAAATGCATACCTTTATCCCCCATATCATACACATGAAATTTCAGGCTAAGGCTGGTCAACAGATTAAGCAGAATTGGTGTGTGCTTTTCTTCCATAACAAGGAATGCAGAGAAATGTAGTAGCCAGCATTATTTCTCTGACTTGACGAAGTTAGGTCTAGTTCTGCTGTCATTTCCTTGACTTTTCTCTGATAGTCACAATATAGCCACTTCACTTTGAGCCAGGATGTTGGCATTTAAGGCAGTGGGAAGGTGATACTTTCACATGAGCCTCCTTCTTCATTGTCCTTTAATATGAAGGAAGAAAAACTTCTCCAGGGGCTTCCTAACTCCCCAGAAAACTTTCTTTACATGTCCTGGGCCAAAAGTACATGATATGGTAGCCCCTAGTTGCAGGAGAGCCTGGAGGGGGAAGATGCTTGGCTTTTTGAACTAAGGAAGTGGTAGCAAGAGAGAGGGGCTTCACATAGCTTTTGGTGGTCTCTACATAGTGTTTGCCAAGAATCATTTTTTTTTTCACGCTGTTACTCCTATCACTCCTACTCCTACGTCTGGTGCTAAGGATCTTGCCTTAGTAAATATAGTATGCTCATTTGCTATACCTTCAGTTCATCAAGAAATGAGAAATGACAAGACTTTTTCTAGCAGCGATGAACATAAGTTGGTATTTGAAGGTAAAAATAAGTGTCTTCAATCCCCCTGCTGCCCTTTAACAGAAGACATTGATGACTAGTATCAGGGGCCTTTAAGAATACTCCACTCCTAATTTGTATTCAGTCAGGAGACCAGTGTTGTGGCTTGTATGTTTATGAGCTACTGGTTATGTGATAATTGGAATAAGCCATGGTTTGACATATCAAGCTCAGATGACACATGGAGGATTCCTAGAAGATTTGGTTGGGCTTAGACGGGGCTTAAGCAATGCCTGAAAAGGAGAAGGATAGAAAAAAACTTAAAACCAAGTTGTGGCATTACCAGTCACAGATCTTTTATTTTGGTTTCCTGGGAAATTAGCAGAGCCTCTGGGACCAATCTACCTAAATATAAAAACACCTTTCCAATCCCAGCCCCAGAGGTAGGGCCTAAAAATACTGAGGGAAAGTAACTGAAATATTTTTGTTTCACAAATAAAACAAACTTATGTAGATGAATTGGGTAGAAATACACTGGCATTTGGTCAAAGGATGGGAATCAGATAACTTTTGTCTTATGCATCTGTCATTTCCCCTCACATTGTGCACTAAAATGACACAGCCTAGAGTAGTGGTTGTCAAACTTTTTTGTCTTTCCCTATATTTCCAGGAAGATGATTATATAGATAAGGTCACTTTGGGAAGCAAAGAGAATCCAGGACACAAGAGAAGTCTGGAGGCTGGGGAGGGGTGGGTTAGACAGATCTCTATTAAGTGGCTTTGTGTCCAACCTATCATGTGCTGGCAACAGAGGTCATTTTGAATCCAATATTCCCCAAGAATCCTGCAGCCACTTTGCTATTTGTTCCCTAAGTCATCACCAGTTTTGGAAGTCAAGGCTGCATATTGGAATTGGACAGATAAGGAGAACTTGTCTATTAATTGAATGTTTGGGAATGGGAGAAAATGGAGTGAACACACAAAGGTTCTTTGCTGTTTGGAAAGTTGGAAGGACAAAGGTCATGTGTCTGCATCAGTTATGGTGCCAGTAGACCCAGCTAAACTAGACCTACTGCATTTTGTCTTTAGTGTACATATGAATGTATTTGCAATAGTTGACACTTGGGAAAATGATATTTGGCCAAGCTTATTTTTCCTTAACATAAAACAACAGTGACAGAGAAGGAAGAAAGAAAGGAACAGGGGAGGAAGGAAGGAAGAAAGGAAGGAAAGAAGGAAGGAAGGAAGGAAGGAAGGAAGGAAGGAAGGAAGGAAGGAAGGAAGGAAGGAACAAGGAAGGAAGGAAGAGAGGGAGGGAGTATGGAGGGAGGGAGGAAGGAATGAAGGAAGGGAGGTAGGAAGAAAGGAAGGAAGGAAGGAAGGAATGACAGAAGGAAGGAAGGGAAGAAGGAACAAGGAAGGAAGGGAGGGAGGGAGGGAGTACGGAGGGAGGGAGGAAGGAATGAAGGAAGGGAGGAAGGAAGGAAGAAAGAAAGGAAGGAAGGAATGAGCTTATTCAGAGCAAGAGGAAGGGAAATTTAATCTGATCCATCTGCTTTATTTATACTTAACTCATCAAAATGATCAAAATGGGTTAGTGTTTGGCTCTTTACTGTCTAAAATGTAGTGAGCATCCATGGACATTCCTTTTCCCAGACAATAGGCCAGTTGTAACATGACAATATTTCAGGATATTGGTTCCAAAGCTAAGATGCACAAAATTTGGCTGAAGGCAAAACCTATTCTCCTCTACTCATTATCAAACACTTAAACTGCATGCAGTTAGCCCTTTTGCTGCCTTCTAATACCTTGCATTGCCATCTTATAAATGCTGCTGCTTTGCTGAAACACCTGCAGAGTTTCTTGGTTTATAAACACTATTTGATCACATACCAGGAGTAAGGTAGACTCATTTGCCTCTTGGCCAAACAGTTTAAGACTTACTAAGCTGCTGTCCAAGCCCTGTACTGCCCCTTCTTTTAGCATGTCGGTCCCGTCAGTGGGGTGCTTTCTTGCCCTTGGCTTTAGAAGGGGAAAACTAGCAGCTCGAAGCAAAAGGAAGTCTATCACACAGCTGCAGAGTCTATTACAAGTAGACTATTCACTAGCTTAACTAGTCTTTCTTTTTACCTCAATGATGCTACCCCTTAAATATTCTTTCTCCTTGACAATATCCATCCCACAACATTGTCTCCAGACCCCTATACATTCTTAAAAATGACTGAGGACTTCAAAAAGCATTTGCATGTGTGAGCTACACACAACAAAGTAAAACAGAGAAATTTAGACTCTTATTATTGTAAAACCACACCACAAAGTATACAAAGTTCTTGTTGTGCTTCAAAAAAAGAAAGTGAGGGAGATATTTCCGAAGAAAATTCAGTTTTGGATTTCAAATTCACAGTACTTTGGATTAAAAACAAGGTTTATAACTAATAGAAACAAAGGTAAATGGCAAGAGCTTGATGTAAATAATAAGAAAAAACTGAGTTAATCTCTGAAAACTCACATTTTTCTTCCCCCAAAAACTACTACCTTAAAAAATTTTGGAATATGTGAGTACACATTCCATTAGTCATCAGAATGATACCATCACTATCACTCCTCATGCAAAATTCTTGAGTAATGTACACTTATGAGAGAAAGAGTGAAAAGGCAAAAAAAAAAAGTAAAAGACAAATTATAGTTTTATTGTAAAAACAATTTTAACTTTGTGGATCCTCTAAATAGGTCTTGGTAATCTCCTAAATTGACCACATGTTGAGCGTTGCTGGGCTAGAGGATCAATGCACTGAGATGAGTCTGAGATTCACTATTAACTAGCTGAAGGGCTTTGAACAAATTAATCACCCAATTTCATCACCTGTAAAACCAGATGATAAATATCAGAATGTGAATGTTTAATTTGTTTTACTTTGGAAAACTAACTGGAATTGATCCCTGCCTTCCCCCGCCCCTCCAACCCTTCATTTGTTGCATTAAAAGAATTCAGAAGTTTGAGAGTAAATGGCGACTTCTCCACTTCACCCTAACCACTTCAAAATGACTTTTGAGGTGTAATTGGCACCACTCTCAAGTAAAGGTGGGCCAGTGTTCTTCCTGTCAATAATTGGGACTGTGGCACAACTGATTTTAAAAGGAGAAAAAGAAAGAAAATTTCTTGTCTGCAAGAGTAAAGGGGAGACGATGGTAACACTGAGAAAGGAATGGTTATAAAGTATCAGGGCTTAGAAAAGCAGTTAGGGACCCTGCTTTGTTTGTTTCAGGCAAGTGGTTTTTTTCATTGTTTGCAATTTACTTTAATATACATTAGCATATAGATCTCGAAATGTATAAGTATATATGTGTGCATGTATATAAGATGAGCCTGGAATATCTTATGTAAAAAAGAAAGAAAGTGTTCACAGAATGAAGAAAACATGTTAGAAGGACACAAGCTCTAGTTTGAAGGGGACTTCCACAGGCCAACTCCAGGATGATTTGAACATCAAAATAAATAAAGGCAGTGAGAGATTATAACTTATTGGATAAAGTAAGAATTCCTGAGTTCCCAGTAATACAGATGTATAAAAAGGAAGAGAAAGCTCTCCCTTGTAGTAGAAAGCCAATAAAAAACTTTTGAAAGAATGATGAAATTAGTAATCACCATTTGTAAATGTTAATTTCCCAGTTATACAAAGTTACGTTTTATGAAAATGCACTAGAAAATATTTTGGGGTGAAGATAGAGATTGAGAAAGAGAGGATAGAATAAATTTGGCTGAAAGGTATGGGTGTCTGGGGATTTTCTGCATTATTCTTGCAACTTTTCTGTAAGTCTTGAAATTATGTCAAATTAAAAAAACCTTGAAAACATTAAATTAATAAAATAAAGTACTTCATCATAAACTGTATGACATATGATATGTATGGATTTGTTGATTTCACCTGATGCCCTAGGGACTGGTGATTAACATCCAAATGCCAAACTCAAGTGCTGAGTTTACACTTGGAAGATTCAAATTAGAAACTCATATAGAGATGGCTGCATACCACTAATTAGTACAATGGATATTTAATATTAAAACCTTTTAATCGTAACGAATATAAGTAGTGTTTAGGATGTGTAGATTGGCTAGAAGTGCCCTACAGCACATTAACCTTATCAGTGAACAGGGTGTAAGAATCTAGTCAGTCCTAAGTAACCCATTGTAACAGGACCTCAAGCTGAGGATTCTAAACAGCCTCTCATTGTCTCCAATTCGGAATCTAGTTGAATCCTGTCGATATATAAGACATCTACATGTTTCATCTACATTCTTGACCCTTTCAGTAACAACTTAAAAGATTCCATAATTCTTGAACTTATAGCATACATTGAATGACTACTCTTGTGCCTGCTTACTGGAAAATATTTATTTGGTTGGTGGTCCACGTTTACTGTAACACACCATCTGTATCATACCACCCAAGAGGAAGGAAACTGTATTAGTTTTCTAGGGGTGCCATAAAAAAATACCACAGATTTCATGGCTTCAACAACAGAATTTATTTTTTTCTAACATTTCTGGAGCATTAAAAGTTCAAAGTAAGGGTGTTGGTAGGTTTGGTTTCTTCTGAGGCCTCTTTCATTGACTTGCAGATAGCCACTTTCTCTCTGTCTTTACATGGCCTTTCTATGTGCATGAGTACCCTTAATGTCTCTTCCTCTTCTAACAAGAATATCAGTCACGTGGGAGTAGGACCCCACCCTACAAGCACTCATTTTAACTTAATCACTCTTTAAAGACCTCATCTCCAAACATGGTCCATTCTGAGGCACTGGGACTGGGACTTCAAAATATGATGTTGGGGGGACACAATTCATCTCCTAACAAAGGCCTACAACCCACATTTTCCTTTAACTGTTGAAAGTGCTATATACCATCAGTTAAGATAATGGTTACTGCAAACTTTCATTACAAATACTAAATTCATGGAATTTCTGTGATGATTAATATCCCTGGCACATAGCTGATGCATCATTAATACTACATACATGCCAATACTATCTAAGAAGGCTATTTAACCCTCATTTTGTATGGTCAAAGCTCACCAGATCATCCTGTCATCTCCCTAAAATTGAATTACTATTTATAGCATTGATAGTAAAGTTTAGTTTAACAACAGTTATAGTAAATATTAATGCCAACATTTGGAATAGTCAAAGGTTTTTCAATGTCAAGTTCCTGAGATCTCAAAATGAGCACATTTCCTATTTGTATTTAAAGATATGTAATTATTCCAGGAATATTGAGTGTCCCTGAAGAAAGCAATAAGAAACTCTAAAGGCCGGATATTTAATAAAGACTTTTTAAATTATGCCCAGTAATTTTACTTTTGAGAAAAAATTTTAAAATAATGTTTTTGTAATTTCCTTATGAATCGGAATCCAACTGGCATAATATCTGCTGAGATATATATACAATGCCCATACACAGACACATATTCATAGGTTCTGATATAAAATGTTCAACTGCTCATAAAATATACATCAAACATATGAGAATCTCCTTTCACAGCTGTCAAAGGGAACAGGTAGATTCCTGAACCTAACATGTTCTATGCTCATTATAACTTTTAATTCCTGGTTGAGAAGACCATGGCTTCCAACTTTCAGTGATGGATGAGTTTAATCCCAACTTCAAGACGCTTATAATTTTTGTTGTTGTTGCTGTGTTTTGCTTTGCTTTTTGGAAAAAGTGACTAGTTAGATGGGGACTGCATTGTATGAACCCTCATCCTCACCCCCATCCTTGGCTTTAGGGCTGTCTTGCCTCCCAGACCTGTCTTGCCCCACATTTAAGGCTGTTTTGCCTCCCACGACCTCATAATTGCTGGTGCTGCTTTCTATCTGGGAGATCAGTCAAACCTATTTCTGTTCATCAGCACAGCTCTCTTTAGTTCTCAGTTCTATGGCACTAACTCTACAAGCTTTGGGTATTTAGGCATAGTCACTGAGGCTTGTGGTATACATGAAGATGAGTTGCCCAGATTACCCTTCAAGGAAGAACTTGCTGTCCAGCACTGGGGAGTGGAGTGAGCAGACTGCCTCCAGCTATGAGCACTTTCAGGTCCTGTTCAGGTGGCAAGTCCACCTTGTTGGACCTCCTGCTTCTCTGATGGCAGCTCACATCCAGTGACTGAGTGAGGCCAGGGCATCAAGAGCCAAACAGGTTGGTCTAGGACTCATTGAGCCTGCATAGCAGTTAGGCTTCTGTCTGCCCATTCCTTCATCTTCTCCCTTCTGTTCACAGGCATTCACTCCTGATAAACACCTTGCACCCAAACTTCACTTAGGTTCTACATCTGGAGAACCTAACCTTTGTCAGCCTCTCTATCTGATCTTTCATCTTACTTATCTTTCCCTCCCAGATTCCCTGGAACAGTGGAGATGAGATGTCTGCTAATAGCCATCAAGTTAATATCTTAGAATTAATGTCATAGAATTTGTAAAATGTACAAAGATTTTCATGTGTAACTTTTCTCTTCATATTTATTCTGTCAACAAACACAGTGGGGTAAGACACACTTCCTGTTAGGAGAAGGCTAGCACTCAAGTGGGGCCGCTGGCATCTGACATGGGGCATTGGGGCCATTTCACAGATTCTGAGGGTGGAGACGCCAGAGGGCAGTATCTAAGCCAGAGCCCATTCTGTTTCTGAACCATGGTCAAGGAAGAACAGAATACAGGGAAGATTTCAAGGACAAATGGGAGGGAGGTTGAGGAAAATGTACAGACTTTTTTTTTTTCCTCCACTTTCCCTGGAGGAAAGAAACAGTGAGATTCCAGTAACAGAGATTTGTTTAGGATGACAAAATGGCCTCTGAATTAAAGCTCTACTGCATTGATTTTAAAAAAGGACATATTGTCTTTCCGTGAGTATTCTCTCATACACCAGGCACTCACTGCCAGACACCTGTCTGTTTTTGAGGCATTGTCACCATCCACTATTGCCACATGTGTTAATCTCCACTCATGTGGGCTGAATCTGTGTTTTGAGAGGTCAGGACCATCTGACACATATGAGGAAGTGGCATGCGTTGTACATGAGGCTTAAATTCCTGTGAAGGAATGAGTGGCTTTGCCCTTGATCTGTTCCGAACTATTTTTAATATTAATGTGCTATTTAAAAAGGCATCATCTGCCTCCAGAGTAGCTCGGTGGGGCAGCATAGAGCCCCTGGGCAGGCTCTGAGACCCAGAGTGAAGGAGCTGATTGCTATTTATCACACATTACTGCTGGCTCCCAAGGATCAAAACTTTAAGCGCAACTTGGTGGGGAAGAAAGGTTTCCAGCTATTCCCTGGTATTGAAACTCTAAGATTAATATGACCTAAGCTACCTAATTCTTGGAAAGATGCTAATATAATAATACTTCTTTTTAAAGGTCAAAACTCTGTATTTCTTTCATTAGCTCCATCACGTGTGTCTCCAAGTTGAACACACCTCTGTGGTGTCTTTTCAAACCAGCACAACCATGTTTTGTGGCAGGCTCAAAATACTTTTTTTGTTTCTAAAGAGGCAACACACTGAAAGACACATTTCCAGCCAAATTTACAGACTGCTTCTATCCCACCTTTCTTCCATGCTGCTAAAAAATATAGGATTAGAGTGCAGCCAGACAGATGCTATAACTACTGTAGGCAAGAAATATAGATTCTAGGTGGGAAGCTACAGACACCGAGATAGAACCATGAAAATGTAACTTGAATGGTTGAGCTTTAACTCAGCAGAAATACTTGTTCTATTTAGTGTTTGTTACTCTCAAATGGTAAATCTTAGAGAAAACAGTGATAGAGGAAGTGAAACCAGAGGTTTATTATGAAAATGAACACAGAACTGAAGACGTGTTACGAGTCCCATATAATTGCCTGACGGGGGCATAGCTAATCCAGCACAGCATCAGGCTGAGGCTAGAAGCTGGATTCAGCACAATTTGATCTGTTTTCTTCCCCAAAATATTCTTGTAGTGTTTTGTTTGGGGTGCTTCCATAGCACTCTAACATGAATAGTGCCCAGGAATTCTGTTGTTTTATTTAGAGTAGGAAATTTTCTGAGAGAGAGAAAAAAAAAGTAAATCTGTTTAGTAATAGAACATAGTTATTTCCCTCTGTGCTATTAGACTAAAGTAAGTACAATTTTTCTCCAAAAAGTAGCAAGATAGCCCAGCCTACTTCAGAGTGGGACTGCTATTCATTCATTCAGTCATGTATCTTCATTCATTCATGGATAAAGCATTTATTGAGCTTATATCACAGGTGCTGAGATTATAAAATGAAAAAATTGCAGTTGAATTCCTCAAGGTGCTCCATTGCCTTTGTAGAGTCAAAATCTCCAGTGGGTGATTAATTCCCCAGTTATTTACCCTCCTGTGTCCATGGCTTTTCCATGTGACTGTGCAGTAGCTTGCCACTCTGAGCCACTGTAAGGCCATGTGACTTGCATGGCCAATGGGATAACCACAAATATGGAGCAAACAGAGGCTTGAGAAAGGTTGAACGATGGGACTTGCCCATTCTTGCCCTCTGTCATCAGCAGGAAAACATGTCTGGGTCACTCTGCTGGAAGATGAGAGACTTGGAACTGAGCCATGCTACCCCAGACATCTATGCTGATGTAGATCCTAGATCAGTCAATAGCCAACCTTCCCCCAGACATATGAGGAAATCCAGGCAAGATCAGCAGAACTACCCAGCTGATCTATAGATCTCTGCAAATCCATGAGTGAATACAGTAAGAACAGCCATGTCCAGTCCAGGCCTTACAGATAATGAGCCAAAGTAATATCATTATATACCACCAAGGTCTGTGGTTGTTATGCAGCAATACTGCAACTAGGGCTAACTAATGAATCACCCCAAGGGCTCAGTCTAGTACTCTTCTTGCTGTAGAGGACTCAGCTGACCTTCAGATGGGATTCTGAGTAGATCTAAAGCTCTTTACAAATCCTGATATTTTTGCCTTTGAAGCCATCCTGGATTTAAAAGCATCTGACTCACATGTGTTACATATACCATATGCTGCCAAATACACTAAGGGTGTTTTCTCTGACCAGTATGGTTGTCAGTGAACACTGGCATCTCTTTGTTAGTGGATTTTCAAATAAGCCTTAGCATACAGGACTCTCTTTCTTAACTACAGGCATTGGAGGCCTCCCCAAACCTATCTACCTCTATGCAGGTCTGGCTCCCGGCCTCAGGCAGCCCTTACCCAAGGGTTTCCTAGAGATCCCCCAGCTTTCACGATGTACAGCAATCTTCTCAGGCTGTCTAGATGACTGAAGTAAAGTGCATTTGATTAGCTATGAGCTATTAGTGATCAAATCACTTCACCTCTCTGAGCTTCAGTTGTTTTATCTAAAAAGAGGATGATAATGCTTAACTCAGAGGTGAGAAATAAAGAGATAAGTATATGGAGCGTATACTGCAGTGCTTAGCAAATAGTAAACATCTAAAAGATGATAGCCATGTTAATTCTCTCCACTCTGCCTAATCTTTGGTTATATTGTGCCCATGATAGGCTGGGAGAGGACCCTCGGCAAATCATAAGGACCATGGAATTAAAATACATAGAAATGGCCTCCTGGAAAACAGCATAAAAGCAAAGTGAGCAAAATTCCCAATCCCAGAACCCCTCAAAAGACTTCATCACCATGTTAGAAAGAGGCTTCATTGTGTGCTAAAATGCTGCAAGAAGGGTGTTGGAGGCAGAAGATTTTCAGCATCTGTTCTTCAGAAAATGCCTTACTTAAAAAAAAAAAAATAGATCTGTATCTCCATGAATCTTGAAGCCGTAAGAATACAGCTTCAGATTCCCTCCTTCACCCCAGACATATGTACTTAAAAGTGTGGGAAAGGTTAAGAGTATTACAAAGACATCTGTTTAAGAAGTTATGAGGGGTGTGTAATCTGGGAAGGTGACCTGGTCAGGACTGAGGTCAAAATTATGATGTGCAGGTAGAGAAATTCTAGTAGGAACCCAAATCAGTTTTTGGTCTTAACAGGTCTTTGGGATTTGTGGGTGAAGGTTAACATTTGGCTAACAGTGCTGGGCCATAAAATTATATTTCAAATGTTGTACAAAGGACAATAGCACACAAATCTAAAATCCAAAGCTCGTAGTTACTTTGGAAACTGGTGTCTTATAATTTCTTACTGTGAAACAAAAATGGAATTTATGAGTTAATTTTGGTTTTGTTCTTGTTAGTTTGTTTGGTAGAGGGACTCAATCAGTGAAAGTTATTCCAGAATTGATTCATATTATTTACATGAAGATAGAAATGACCTGGACTCTTGGTGTCTGTCAATGTTCTTATCAAACTGCGTGGGGACAGTCACCTTAAGGAATTAAATAGCCACTAAGACATGGCATAAAACATGAACACACAAGCTCATTTCTGTAACAGTAATACATTTGGACACTGCATTATCACCTAGGGCTGCCATAACAAATTGCTGTCAGCTGAGTAGTCAAAACAGAAATGTATCCTCTCACAGTCCTAGAGGCTGGAAGTCCAAAATCAAGGGATCCACAGGGCTGCACTCCATCCAAAGACTCTAGGGTAGAACCTCCTTTGCCTCTTCCTAGCTTCTGTGGTTGCTGAGAATCCCTGGCATTCCTTCTCTGATAGCTACGTCACTCGAATTTCTGCCTCCATTCCCAGACGACCCTCTTCCCTTGTGTGTGTCTCTGGTTCTGTTTGTCCTCTTCTCTTCTTATAAGGACACCAGCTCATAATAAATTTAGGGCCACCCTAATCCAGTATGACCTCATTTTAATGAATTACATCTATAAAACCCCTATTTCTAAATAAGGTAACATTCTGAGGTTCAAGTGGACATGAATTTTTGGGGAACACCATTCAAACTAGTATGGACACCAAAATGGAGATAACGGACAACAGGCTTTCTATCTTGCTTCAAAACAGCCAGGAAACAAGTCAATATTTCTTAAGTGTAGTGCATTGTTTGTAACATTATTTATTATGTGGGAGAGCTGAGAGTTTCCTTGGTGGATATGAAATGCCTCTGGGTTTTTTTGCTTGTTTGTTTTCTTTCCTCTCTCTCTCTCTCTCCCTCTCTCTCTCTCTCTCCCTCCCTCTCTCTCAATCTTTCCCCTCCCCCCACCATCTGTTTTGTAAACTATATTGACATCATTCAACTTTTAAGTTGGTGAAAGAAAAACAAAAACAAAAACATATACTTAGCAGAAGATAGAGGCATTTGCTATTTATTATGTCTCAAAATAACAGCCAAAGCAAAGTTTTAATAGAGAACACATGTAACAGATGCTTTATTCGTTTCTTTAATTCATTATATTGTGATATTTGTTTTATTACCAAGGAATGTGTTGGGTGATGAAGAGACTAGAGAGAGAGAGAGGAAAAGACTGGGCTAAACAGAGTTAACTTTAGATGAAAAGTTTTTAAACCCATATATGCATACACAGTTTATGTGGTTGAGTTACTTAATAGAAAGTAATATATGCCAAACATGTCTGCTTCCTTCCCATAGCTGGTGTAGAAAGCAGAAGTTCTGAGTGACTGTAAGTGCCACCACTGGATGTCAATAATTTATCAACCTTTCTATATCTGTAAAATGGGGATAATTATACTTGTTCTGTCTATTTTTCAAATTCATTATGAAGATTAAATGTGATCATGGAAATAAAATGAATTCGAATTCTAAAGTAAAAACATATTCTCATGATTGCTGTAATTACTGTTGGTGCACTTGAATACTGAATGGATATTCTTGGCAAAGCCTAGGATTTATTGTCTTGTACAGTTAAGTAACAAGAGTGACCACCACGTATTGAGCAGCTGCTATAAAGTGCTGTGTGAGTCACTTTATAAAAACAATTTCTACTGCTCAGAATGACTCTGCAAAATAGACTTTATTGTCCCCATTTTGGACAGAAGTAATTGAAAAAAGGTCTAAGTGAGCTCTGCCTGGTCAACTCAAGTTTTAACTTCCGAGTAGCACAACTTGCACATGGCAAGGCCAGGAATTTCTGCCAAAGTCAAGTTGGTTTTTCTTTCTCTCCCCTCCACCAAGATTCTCCTGGGATTTCTTTACACAAACACACACACACGCACACACACACTCACACTCATCTGCATCTTTCTCCCTCTCCCCCATACCAAGGATGTTGAGTAAATTAGTCATTTTTTTCATATAAATCAATCTCAACCATTATTAGATGGCACTTGGGCATAATCAAAAAGAATTGTTTGAGACAATTTTTCGATTTTTATCTGGTTATTTGCAGCCTCTGAGTTTCTGCGGTTCAGTGCAGATGGAATCAAAATGAACCAAGAGTGTTCCACATACAGTTTTGCAAGTCTAAGTACAACCGTTTTCCCCCGCTTAATCCTCGGCTTAGTGCTGGTGTTCAGTGGCGGCAAAAGAGGTTTCCCACTTGCATCTCTGTTCCAGTTTAGCTAGACCCAGACCACTCAGGAAAACCTGGGGTCCTGCCAATTTCATCTGCCTCTCCTCTGTTGAGAATGGAGTAGTGTTAATCTTCTAGTTTACAGAAGATAGAATTCAGGAAGATAGCATTGATTTCTAATTACTTTTTATCCTGTCCTTTAACATTTTCTGTTTGATAATGCTTTGTAATGTATCTAATCTAGTAGTACAGTTGCAGAAACACTGGAGATGTGTGCTGAAAAATATTTTACTGATGGACAATATTATTTAAAACAATTTTAAAACCACTGAACCAGAGCAGTAGAAGCATTTCACTCCATCTCTGGCTTGGATTGGTGTTTTTAGAATCCTTGGCATGACCTATTTTCTTTGTAAACTCTATGAGATAGTTCTTAGGGTAAAGAAGTCCAGAATGGTAATGGCATTTCATTTTTTTTTTCCCCTTCCTGATCGTGTAGCCGGTTTCGCCTATGAAAATGAGTTAATGTACTAAATGCCCCATTGCCCATTCTTCATGGTTCACCCTGGTCATAACGGTGCAAGTGGGCTTTATCTGAATGATGGAGGAATTGACAACAATCAAAAAGCAGCTCAGCCTCAACTCTCCTTTCTCATACAGCAACCAAAATCACAGCAGCTCAGGGCAGGTAATAACCAGACAATGTTGAAAATGTCACTTAAGCTATTATTTTTTATTAAATCTAAGTAATATCTAATAATAATTGAGATGAATTTATTTAAACCAAATGACTAATATTTAATGCTCACTTTTCTAGTTAGTCACCATTGTGACTCCTCATGTGACCCTAAGTCACCTTGGATTCACCTTAATTTCCTAAACAGGCATGCAAATTCTGTTCATTATGCACAAAGCTCTTTTTGCAATGGTGAGCATTGTCTCACCTCCTCTTGACTTTTGTTAATCTGACAGCCACACAGTCCTTTCTTGGGGAATATTGCAAAGCGTCTTCAATTCAATTGCATTTCTGTGGTCGTGGGGTTTTATGTAATTACAGAAGTTCTGTAGTTGATTTGAATGTTATATCCCTGTTGTGGAATTATGTTTGGACTTTATCCTAAAGGACAGGGAAGGGATTGTGTTTGTTTTGTTTGAACATTTCTTATCACAGAACTATGTTGGAGACAAACCCCAATGACACAAACATTCAAATACCACCTTCAGATGTAATATTGATTTATAAAACAACAGTGCACAGCTGCCAAGCTTCACTCTTGAATACAGAGGGTCTTCAATTCCCAACAAATTACTGGCATTTCTACCAATTTACAAATTAGAGTTTCCTCAGAATATCTCACAGTTCTTAATATTCCAGTCACCTTCCTTTTCAGCCTTCTCTCTTGAAATCTGTGTGTGGGGAGGAGGGAGGAGGGAGAAAGTAGAGCATTTGTAAAATTGGAGTTAAAAAAATCTAGATCAACTTTTATCCTTAGGCAAATTATACACAGAGTTAAATTAAACCACTATATGTACTTGTAGATTGAAGAATCAGAGGTGGAGGAGGGGTCAGAGACACTGAGATCAAAGTTTCTGTTCTTTGAACAAAATCCCTTTGAAAAGCCCCCCATGCCACCTATCCTGCTTGTTAATGTTTTGACTGGGAGTGTCTAGCCGTGTCATCGGCAGCCGAATATTTTTAGTACCATATTTTGTTTCATTTTCTGTGTGCAGCTAGCTCTACTTAGCAAAGCACCAGATCCTTTGCCAGCTCTGTTCTATGTCTCTTAGGGGAATATTTTTGTTAATTGCAAATATTTGATTGACAAACATAGGATGCAATTAGTAGTCAGGCACAGTAGGAATGTGCAGTGAACTGGATCCCTGAACCAACGGATCTCAACTCTCTCAGCTTGATCTGAAATCGACTAGAGCATTTCAACCATATGTTTGCCTCAAACTTTCTCTTTCCTATGAATGTTGCTTATTTCCCCAAACTAGCTTCTTTTCACCTTGGCTCACTGAGGGAGCTAATTCCTCTATGATCAAGCCAAATGAAGAAAGAAAATTCTTCACAAGTTTCAGTCTAGTGGGGCTATTTGACCATGGCTGTAAAAATTAATGCGGACAAAATTACACATGCCAGTTGTTTCTCTCCAAAGCCCTGGGTGGAAAAAAGAATCTAATCTCTTCTGAATTCACACATTGTATTTTTCATAGCTATTTAAAACAACCTGGCATCTTCTGATTATCTTTATCAATTACATTTTGCTTCTTTATACATACAGCAAGATGAGCCGTTTGTTCTGTCTTACTGCAGTATGTGAAATAAATTTCTGTTTTCAAAATATACCATTTATTTTAAAGGTATACTGTATGCCACAAATCAATGGGAGGTACTGGAATCTGATGCTATCAGATACTCTGAACTTCCTTCCCCCTTGAGAAATTAATTACAACTCACAAAATTTGAGGGGAAAGAGCAAACTTCAAAGCCTTAAGTACCAGCTTTAAAAAGTCTTAAGAAAATGTACGCTGTTTTCCCACATACATGATGTAAAAAACAAAGTTGAAAACAAAACAAAAAAAAAAAACAATGTAGTCAAATTGGGGTTGTGGCTGTAAAACACCAGTTCTCAATTTTTTTTTTTAAACTCACTGATGCAATTCACATGTTATTTTAGGGGGATGAGTTATACAACATGAGTTGCTCTCTCTAAAGGATAAGCAAAGAGTTACCAACATTGTGGGTGAAGAGATAAGACATCTCTCAAAGCTGGAGGAAAGCATACTATATGCTTATGAAGATTCTGCAAGTTCATGGCAAATGATGTGGGGTCTTCAACGAAGATGGGGAACCTGAAACCCAGGGAGATTTTAAATTAGTTCAAGGACACACTGGAAGTGCTTGGTGATATGGAAATACAGGGCAGGAATCCTGACATGCAGCCCATGAAACCAGAATGCTTGTCAAGTCTGTCAATTATAATGTGCCACATTCCAAATAAAGCTTTAAAAACGGGTGTCGCAAGGCTGCAAGGCACTGCTGTGGTTCATCTTGACCATCCTCCTGCCTCTAGAAAAGCTGTGATTAATTTTTTAAAACTAGCAGTCTGCTTCAAACATACAAATAAAAGGTGCTCTTCATGTTTAGAATTTAAATAAAACCATAGTAGAACAAACTAGGAATTTGGAAAAATAAGAAAAAAATCTCTTGTTCTCTTGTTTTTCTCTCTTTTTTTTTCCCCTTCTTGGAATGACGATCCTAAGCTCAGTGACCATGAAACTACTGGGATGAATCTGGTTTACTGCATACAGCACTGACCCAGTAGCTCCTTGGGTGTCTGTGTGCCCTGTGGCTTTTGCCATTAGTCAAGGCATTGTCTAAACTGACCACATCAGCTAAGGCCCCCTCACTCACGTAAGCTCACCATATGCCTGGATGCCATAGATCCTTGGAAATAGACAAGTTTAGAGGTGGAAGGGATCAGGAAGGAAATGCACCCATTCAACAGATGAGACATTAGAGGCTCAGCAAGTGGTGACTGTTTTGAATAACTTCAAGTAATACCAAAGCCAGCTTCTGAATGCTTTAATGGTTTGAGCCCTGCAAGCCTGGAAGAGTATGAGGTATGGGGGAGAAATCAATGAGAAGAATAAATTGAAGCAGCTACACAGATAGATTTGACTGATCTAGTGAGATGATTTGACTGATCTTCTGAGATGAACATTTTGTATGTGGGGAGGTGGGGCTAGTGAGGGAAGGACAGTGTATGTTTTTTAGATTAGAATAAGCTAACACCTCAGGTGACGAGTCCATAACCTCAAACTTTCTGATAGGAAATCAGATAATGCACTGGATACATTTTTAAGGTATATATTTCCCTAAATGCTGCCTTCAGAGAAAACTAGTGGCCCTCAGGCAATCAAGTCTCTTCTCAGAACTTTCTCATTTGTCTCAGTTTGCAATTCATTTGCTAATGCTGTGGCCCGTAAGTGAGCTCACATCTAAGATTGTAAAGGCTTGTGTATGGGGACTCTTCTCTTTTTTTATAACTCTTAGTAAGTACTCTGCCATTCTACCAGAGGCTGGCAAATATAAGTGTGCACCAGAAGCACCTTCAAGACCTGTTAAAATGCAGATTGCTGGGCTCCATCCTCAGAGATTCTGTACAACAGGTTTGAGGTAGGGCCCCAGAATCTGCATTTGTATAAAAACTCACAGATGTTACTAATGCTGCTGTTCCAAGGACCACACTTTGAGAAACACTGCTCTTTATACAGAAGCAATCTTCAGTGTATGTTATTTACTAAAAAATCCTTATGTTCACCTGTATAAAAATAGATAATAAAAGAGTTGGAGAATAAAATAATATTGGCATGTACCAGTTGCTCAATAAATATTTTTGACTGATTGAGTTGAGGATTAATGTTACTCTCCATTTACTTATACAGCTCAAAACAAATTATGAAGTTGAGTAAATTCCAAAACTTTTTTCTCTTTTGGCCATATCCCAGACTGGGTTCAAATACCTTTATCTAACATTTTGAAACTTTAGTTTTCTCAGTTTTACATTGGGGGAAATGCGGATATTGTAGAGGAGTAAATAAAATAACTTTTGTTGCAGTTCTTCTTAGCAGCATGCTTTAGTGTAAACATTCCGCTTTATCTTATATAACTATTGGTGAAAATAAATTTGCCAACTGGGAGGGGCCCTTCTTCTCTTTGAAATGAATTGGGAGGCATTCTTTAAAATAAGAAGTACATCTTAAATTACGCCTCAAAATCCAATGATCTAAATGCGAAGAAATCTACAGGAAGCCTGTTTATTAATGTGATTCTGTGTGAAAAAGAGTATAGAAATTCTCTGTACTAAAAAATATTTTTATTAGAACATTTGAAGCAATTAATCAGTTTGTTTTAATTTATAGGGAATCACTAAATGGTTTAATGGGCTAGCACATAATGAATTAGTAATGGGAAACCTTAAAAATCAGGACACTAAGTGGCCCAGATGTTCATCAGCTGTTTTGGAAGCATATACACCTGTGGCTTAGTATTCAAAAGTTAAGAATATTTTATGTACATTTGTTAGTTTTCTAACAAAAATATCTTCTAAAAAATGTAAACATAAGTAAATAAAAAGAAAGCAATATGAAAAACGTTTCAGAACAGATTTACATTTCTTAATATTCTTTGGGCCAGATACTTATACCTTTGGTTCTTTATATAAATAAAAATGAAGGATTCTTATATTCCTGATGAGTTTTTATCTTCACATGAAATTAGAAGTAGATGACTCAGTTCTAGATAACAAATATGTTATTTACATATTTATTTTAATTTAACTTACAAGAAAATTTATAGAGTTCTTACTATGTTCCTGGTGTTATTTTAAGTGCTTTATGAATATGAAGTCATTTAATCCTCATACCCCATGAGATGGATATAATTGGGATCACCTCCATTTAACAAGTAAGAAAACTGAGGCACAAATAAATTAAGAAAATTGCCTATAGTCACATAGCTAGTAAATAGCATAGCAAGGATTTGAACCTGAGTGATGTGGGACTGTGTTCCTGCTCATCCTACGCTACTGTCCCAGTGACCCCAGTGACAAATGCTGGACTGGGCGATGTGATGCAATGTATAAGTGGCACACCTTCATGGAATTTACAATCTCACTGGGATTAAAAATGCAACAGCATTTGATAAAACTCAAGTGCTAAAGGACAAGTGCCAATATTTATGGTGTATAGACAGGGCCACAAACTAGAGAGCCCAAGATACAATCTGGCTTGTGGATATGTTTTATTTGCCTCATACAACATTTTGAAATTTTTCAGCTAATGGGTTAAAATGAAAAATTATATAAATATTCCAGATTTTTCGTCATTTAAAAAAACACAAAACTTAAAGAAACATTGACTATGCCCAAATCTGGCATGAAACAAACAGATGGCATTCAATTCTCTCCTATTTGCTCCAGTCTCTGACATTCACACAATGTGTATATATGCATTTCTATCAGATGCATGCCATTCATTTATTTTACTTGCCGAATCCCTGAGTTGACCCACGTATGTGTGTCCTGAGAAAGGGGTGTTGGATGTCCTGGGACAGCTATTGCCTGGGATACTTGGAGAAGTTTCAGGAAGAAAAGTTATTTGCACTAAACTTCAAAAGAGGAGGACAGGTGGTTGTAACAAGATTGCAGTGAGCCTTCTGATTTTTTCTGACACCCTAGAGTGTATCCATACAAAATAACTCTTCTAAATTCAGCCAAAATAATGAGGAGATGTTGCAGTGCTCTGACACTTATTTTTGTAGTGACTACCATTTGACTAGTCAAAATATTCTTGCCTCATTTTTTATTCACTGTAGTAGTATTGCTAGTCTCACTTCTCTGAATTAGAAAGAAAGCTCCTTCTAAGAAACACACTACACAGAGACAGGGATCTGTTTGTCCTGATCAATACTATACTTCTAGAACGTAGTGCTGTGTCTGGAATGTTGTAAAAGCTCAATAATGTTCTAGGAAAAAAGACACTGGGGAAGACAAAATAAAAGAAAGAAGAAAGGGGGAAGGGAAGAAGGAAGGAAAAAAGGAAGGGAGGAAGGGAGGAAAGGAGAAAGGGAGGAAGGAAGGAAGGAAGGAGGGAAGGAAGGAAGGAAGGAAGGAAGGAAGGAAGGAAGGAAGGAAGGAAGGAAGGAAGGAAGGAAGGAAAAGAAAGAGAGGGAGGGAGGGAGGAAGAAAGGAAGGAAGGGAGGGAAAGAAAGAGAGAAAGAGCAAACAAAGCAAGGCATCTGATGACTTCTCTGTGAGTTCTCTCCCTCACTAAATGTTAGTAACGGGGGCTGTTGCTGATATACATCTAAGAACAGCTCAGGAACTTAGTGGGAATTATAAGATTGTACAAGCTCTTTCTATGTTTGGTAAAGGTCAAATTTGCAACTTGTTTAAAAAATCAGGTAGAGCCATGATGCATCAAGGCATATTCCCTAGATGGCCCACATTGGGAAGGTGTGCTTGCTGTGAATGTAGAATCCCCTGTTCCCCCCATCCTCCGTGATCTAATGGCACACAGGGATTATGTATTTATGCATGCCAGGTAATTCCTTTGCACATTCAATTTTGCACACCAAATTTTGGTGGAAATACCCTTAGGTGGAGAAGAGGTCTTAGCAACCTGTAATTTGAGCCTGATATCACAAAGTTCACACAATCCAATTAAATTCAGTTGAGTTGAAAATTATACAGTTAGTTTTGAATAGATGCTAAATCAATCTGACACTTCTTGATTAAGCTGAATTTTTACCTGACTGGTGGGTGCTTCGTTAATATAAGTTTATGTGCTGCCATGTATCTGCCAAAGTGTCATTAAAATTCTCTAGACACAGAATTTGGGAATTGGTTGTTTTATTTATTCATTTGTTATTTTAACTAGGTTGATTTAATTACGAAGTGTGCAAACTACAAAAGTAACAAAATTTAATTTTGTTTGGTTGATACTGTGGTTTAAACAGGTGAATGTGGGCTGGGCGCTATGACTCACGCCTGTAATCTCAGCACTTTGAGAGGCCTAGGGGAGGATGGATCACTTGAGCTCAGGAATTTGAGACTAGCCTGGCCAACATGGTGAAGCCCCATCTCTACTAAAAATATAAAAATTGGCTGGGCATAGTGGTGTGTGCCTGTAATTCCATCTACTTGGGAGGCTGAGGAATGAGAATCACTTGAACCGGGGAGGCAGAGGTTGCAGTGAGCCGAGATTGTGCCGCTGCACTGCAGCCCGGGTGACAGAGTGAGACTCTATCTCAAAACTAAATAAATATGAGATGAAAAGAAAAGAGTGAATTTAGATGTCCTTATGAACATGCTCTGCCCAATTTGGCCACAGGCTCCATCATTTCCCATTATATTTCACCAGGTTGTATTACACATTGATGGTACTAGCTCAAGTATTTGGGCTTGCAACCTTAAAAACCAAAATAAAACAAAACAAAATTATGAGCTGACAGTCTAGGACATAACTCTACTCTGTATGGGATCCCAAATCCAACCATCCCTCACCACCTCCACTACCACCACCCCAGTCCAAGCTATTATTATCTCTCATCTAAAGTAATGTTATAATCTAATTATGGGTCTTTCTGTTTCTCTTACTGTCATAGCTCTATGTTCTCTACACAAAAGCCAGCTCAAACAGCTCGTAACCCTCTCATAGCTTCCCATCTCATTGGAATAAAATCCAACAATTTTACCATAGGATTCATGAATGCTGTTTACAAAATATTTATAGGTCTCTGCATAGTGGACACATGGTAGAATTGTGCTCCCTGCCCACACACACCTGTCCCTTCTCTCCTCCTCCGCCATCATTGCATGTGGTTATATGACTAGATCTGGCCAATGAGTTTTTTGTGGAAGTGCTATGTGTCCCTTCCATGCTGGAACATTAATTGCTGATATGAGATCTTTCAGAGATGTCTTTCCTCTGATAATATGTTTGGCAATGATTTTGACAGTGGTTTCTCTGTCCATCTGTTTCCCAGGATGAGGCTGACACAGTGCAGAGCCTCCAACCTAACTGTGGTAGACATGATGTGAGCAAAAAATAAACCTTTCATGTTTTCAGCCATCAAGATTCAGGGTTGTTTGTTACCATAGCATAATCGGGCATATGCTGACTGCTACTCTGACATTTGTCTACAAGGCCTATGTGAGCTAACCTCCACCTATCTCTCTGACCTCATCCCCAACCTCTTTTATACTCTCCCTTTTTGTTCGGCTTTATTTCCTTTCCTAGTGAATTCCAGCTTTCTGCCTAATATTGGGCCTTTGCACTGTTTAAGATACTTTATGGATGCATCTTTCCATGTTCCCTTACTTCATCAAGATCTTTGCTCAAAAGTCTCCTTCTTAGGGGGAGAATCACTGACTACAGATATAAAATAGCACCCTTTATTATTCTATTCCTATCCTGTTTATTTTTCTCTATACCTGGGATAGTTTTCCTTTATTATTTTACTTTTTTGCTGCTAAAACTGAAATATGAACTCCTTGAGGGCAGGGGCATTTTGTTCACAGGTGTTTTCCCAGCAGCATGAGCAATGCCTTGGGTAGAGCAGATAATTAATAAATATTAATATTTGATGAATTAATGAATTACTCATTCATTCTTATCACACAACTATCAGTTTTCTCATCTGAAAGTATGGCTTAACATGACCCTCAACCTACTCTACAATGTTATGTTGTACTTTTAGAAGTAGACAGCACAATATATTTTATTTTCTCACCACAATGGTAGGTTAATTCACTTAAGTGTTCCTGTTTAAGGTGTCAAGAGGAAGCATCCAATAAATAATGCATTTGAGGCCAATGGGTTTGACCTTTGGGTTCCTCAAGTAGTTTACATTCTCACACTTTTTTCTTATGTTAAAATGATTTCAGAAGGAACTGTGAGAACTGGCATGCAATGAAAGGCTGCACATACAGTTGAAATCCTTCACTCTTCTCAAAAGTGAATCTGGGTATCATTTATCTTGGAGGCATTGGCAAAGTTTTGCTTTGTCATACAACATCTATTGATTCTTTTCTAGCAGCCTTGCTTGAAAATTAATATGGAATTTAAGCAATGACCTCTTCTAGAAATAGTGAACATGTAATTTTTTATGCTGAGCCTTCTAAATGTCTAGTAATGGAGTATGGGTCACACTGAAATAGAAGCTTCACTTTCTAACCTGAATTTTACACAATACAATTTTACCTATAAAAGCATATCTCAGTAAACTCTGGAAATATAAATTTGTAATTTCTTCCTAGAGTCAGCCATACAATACAATTACCATGAGAAGATTGCTTTAAACATGCAATTATAAACTTGGTATGATTCTATAAATTACCTGTAATTTATTTATAAATCTGCTGCAAAGGCTAATGTTTAACACATGCAGATATTATTTTATGCTCCCTTTCCCTTAAGTTCTGTTGTATCATTAGATAAATATACTTAATGAGGGTTTATTATGGAAGTAAAATAATCTAAACAGTATTGTATGGTCTACTGTATTATGAAAAAGTGATTTTAAAAGCCTATTAAAGTCCCTGCTTAGGCTTGTCCAAGTTAGCATAAGTGAGGAATGATAACTTAGAAGAAAATTCCTATTTTGATTATTCAATCAAGTATATTCTCTTGTATTATTCAATCAGATCAGCATTTTTCTCATTCTGCTACTTGATGTCTATAAGTCACAGTCAGATAAAACTATAAAAGTCAAGAGAGTAATTTCTTCTTCATGGTCTGTCTATGGTATTAAAAAGACCAGGTTTTGAGTCAACTTTTTCACCCACCAAAAACACGGAGGAGAAACACATATCCCTTACAAAAGACCACTGTAAGTTCTAAGCATCAGTTTGCTTTTTAAAAAGAAATACTTTTCTTTTGCTGTGCAGAAGCTCTTTAGTTTAATTAGATCCCAGTTGTCGATTTTGGCTTTTGCTGCCGTTGCTTTTGGTGTTTTAGACATGAAGTCCTTGCCCATGCCTATGTCCTGAATGGTATTACCTAGGTTTTCTTCTAGGGTTTTTATGGTATTAGGTCTAACATTTAAGTCTCTAATCCATCTTGAATTAATCTTCGTATAAGGAGTAAGGAAAGGATCCAGTTTCAGCTTTCTATTTATGGCTAGCCAATTTTCCCAGCACCATTTATTAAATAGGGAATCCTTTCCCCATTTCTTGTTTCTCTCAGGTTTGTCAAAGATCAGATGGCTGTAGATGTGTGGTATTATTTCTGAGGACTCTGTTCTGTTCCATTGGTCTATATCTCTGTTTTGGTACCAGTACCATGCTGTTTTGGTTACTGTAGCCTTGTAGTATAGGTTGAGGTCAGGTAGCGTGATGCCTCCAGCTTTGTCCTTTTGACTTAGGATTGTCTTGGCAATGTGGGCTCTTTTTTGGTTCCATATGAACTTTAAAGCAGTTTTTTCCAATTCTGTGAAGAAACTCATTGGTAGCTTGATGGGGATGGCATTGAATCTATAAATAACCTTGGGCAGTATGGCCATTTTCACGATATTGATTCTTCCTATCCATGAGCATGGTATGTTCTTCTATTTGTTTCTGTCCTCTTTTATTTCACTGAGCAGTGGTTTGTAGTTCTCCTTGAAGAGGTCCTTTACATCCCTTGTAAGTTGGATTCCTAGGTATTTTATTCTCTTTGAAGCAATTGTGAGTGGAAGTTCATTTATGATTTGGCTCTCTGTTTGTCTGTTACTGGTGTATAAGAATGCTTGCGATTTTTGCACATTAATTTTGTATCCTGAGACTTTGCTGAAGTTGCTTATCAGCTTAAGGAGATTTTGGGCTAAGACAATGGGGTTTTCTAAATATACAATCATGTCATCTGCAAACAGGGACAATTTGACTTCTTCTTTTCCTAACTGAATACTCTTTATTTCTTTCTCTTGCCTGATTGCCCTAGCCAGAACTTCCAACACTATGTTGACAAACTACCATCAGAGTGAACAGGCAACCTACAGAATGGGAGAAAATTTTTGCAATCTACTCATCTGACAAAGGGCTAATATCCAGAATCTACAAAGAACTCAAACAAATTTACAAGAAAAAAACAAACAACCCTATCAAAAAGTGGGCAAAGGATATGAACAGACATTTCTCAAAAGAAGACATTCATACAACCAACAGACACATGAAAAAATGCTCATCATCACTCGCCATCAGAGAAATGCAAATCAAAACCACAATGAGATACCATCTCACACCAGTTAGAATGGCAATCACTAAAAAATCAGGAAACAACAGGTGTTGGAGAGGATGTGGAGAAATAGGAACACTTTTACACTGTTGGTGGGATTGTAAACTAGTTCAACCATTATGGAAAACAGTATGGCGATTCCTCAAGGATCTAGAACTAGATGTACCATATGACCCATCCATCCCACTACTGGGTATATACCCAAAGAATTATAAATCATGCTGCTATAAAGACACATGCACACATATGTTTATTGCGGCACTATTCACAATAGCAAAGACTTGGAATCAACCCAAATGTCCATCTGTGACAGACTGGATTAAGAAAATGTGGCACATATACACCATGGAATACTATGCAGCCATAAAAAAGGATGAGTTTGCGTCCTTTGTGGGGACATGGATGCAGCTGGAAACCATCATTCTTAGCAAACTATCACAAGAACAGAAAACCAAACACCGCATGTTCTCACTCATAGGTGGGAACTGAACAATGAGATCACTTGGACTCGGGAAGGGGAACATCACACACCGGGGCCTATCATGGGGGCGGGGGAGGGATTGCATTGGGAGTTATACCTGATATAAATGACGAATTGACGGGTGCTGACGAGTTGATGGATGCAGCACACCAACATGGCACAAGTATACATATGTGACAAACCTGCACGCTATGCACATGTACCCTAGAACTTAAAGTATAATAAAAAAAAAAAGAAGAAATACGTTAAGTATTAAATATTTGTAGCTAGATTTTGCAAGTTCTGTATATAACAGGCAAATTTGTTGTGATATTATAGTCAAAGAGATATACTTTAACCTTGCTGACAATGACATGCTTCCTTTTGATTGGTAAAATGGGATTCCCCTAGTAAGTGAGACACAGAGGGTAATTCATGACATTTTTGGATCACAGAAAGGTCATACGTATCTAATCCCAACCCATGTGATGAAATTTACCCACTCCACTCTGCTCTCCAAAGAAAATAAACATTAATCAAGCTCTCCCCAATAAATCTCCCCAGAACTTGAGTTCTGGGGTCCTACCCTAATCATCTTTAGATCCTTAGCACTCAGCTGCACCCTTCTACCACTAACTATTTGAGGTATGCTATATAAAATGATAACACAAGTAAGCCAGCACCAGAAAGGTGTTAAAACAAATGTGAAGGAGAACTCAAAACAATTCTACCAGGATCCCACACAATATGTATGTATTTACATGTACAAATACAAATGACCAGAGAAAAGTAAGGAAAAGGCGATGCTGGAAATGCTTTATCATTCTACATAAATAACACTGATATGTGTATCATCCAAAAGGTATTGGGCACCCCACAGTTACAGCATCTGGACAGGTGACTGTATTTTTCTGTTACTTTTCTCATAGTCTTTTGAGGGCAACCTAGCACAACAGTTTTCAAGAAAATTCCCCCCTCCTTTTTTATTTTTAATCATTTTTTTAAAGGAAAATGCTGCACTACCTCCCCCGAAATAAATTATACTAACAATTTCAACAACCTCAATATATGAAAAAGATAAAAGTAAAGGTAGAAGAGTCACTGTGCTGATTTCTTTTTACATACCACATATGGCAGCCATCATGGCAATGTTTAAGGCCATTACAGAGAACTCGAGGGCTCCTAGTTAGGAAAGCAGTGACCCAGATCCATGGGAAATAGATATTTTTCAATTGTACTAGACAGATGCATATATATCGATGTTGCATGCACTAAATAAATATATAAAGATATAAATTGACTATATATGTATATATATACACACGTATACTCGCACACACATATATATATCTCTATATGATAGAGACCATAATTTGGTTCCATATTGTGATTGTGGAAAACAAGTGGTGATATATTTTTCCTCTATTGGACATATTTTCAGAATCATGCCTGGGGATTTATATGCATACCCTGTGCCATTTATAACAGTGCTACAAATAACGAGGATTATGCTCATTAGCAAACATTGCCACTTTTTTGAAGGGGATGCTAGGCAGACATGGCTGAAATGAAAGTCTTTTTTAGACAGAAGCGACAAACCTGGAAATAGGAATCTATATCTTGGTCCTGTGACTGTTTAGTGCAGTGTTTCATGAGCTAAAAAAGAGAGAGAGAGAGCACAAGAGAGAAAAATGGTGCTTTGTATAATATCTTACAAGCACTGCAAGGAAATCTGATGTTCATCTTAAACAGGCACAGCTCTGATTTTGCCATCTAGTTTCTCAGAAATATTCACCGTATCTAAAGAACTTTTATCTTGAAAGAGGGGAAAGGGGAACTTAACCAAACAGTTCTTTTGAAAAATCTTTTCTCACTACTGGCAAGTTTGGACAAAGAATGGACATGAAGGAAAGATAGCTTTTTGTAAGAAATTAAAACTTCGTTATCAAGTTGCCCTTTGATTTTCTCAATCCCCGTCTTACCCCATTTTCTCATCTGTGTAGCCTGTGTTGCGTTTGCAGTTGTTTTTCTTAAGGATAATTTTTGCTTCTAAATACTGAGAAAGAATAATCAGGTGCTTGAGAGGTGGTGTCTCTGCTCATCTCCCCACACGTGACTGCTTTCTGTCTGGTGCTTTGTCATGGTGCCTCCAGAACAGACTTCCTCAGCTTCCTTTGTTATCCTCGCCTGATAAATAAACAGCACAAAATTACTGAACTTATTATGGTAATTGAGAGAAGGGAACGGAATGCTGAGCCTGCCCCCCTATCTGTTACGCTGCCATTGCAAAAGTTGGGCAAACCTGTGCCAAACCTTAGCTGATAGTGTAACATCAGCCTCTCTCCTGTGTGCCCCCCTTTATTGCCGTAGCCCCCCACCTTCCACGATGATTGCTTTCTGTCCATCTTGAGCTGGGTGTCAGTTCATTTAGATTTACATCAAGTAGTAAATTAAAATAATCACTCAGCAAACACTCTGAGCTCAGTTTTCCCTTTCAGTCAGGAGTTGCGCGAGCTGCTCGAAGCATTCAAGCAGAAAATATTGCTGTCTAGATATTTGTCCTCTGGGTGATAAAGGAGGCATTGTCTTGGGACCCACTCAGGCCTCGGAGCCGATCGTCGCTGTGCATCACAGCTGTGAAGTGCGCTTTGTTATGTGTCTGAGGATTCGGGTTCAGGACCTTGTTTTTCTTGAAATACCAGACTGATCAGAGCTGCATATGTTCGGGGGAAATCAGGGGTCGGTGGTTCTCTGTCCACATTTTTACTAGATTATTCTTGGACAGAACTCTGGGAAAATACCCTGCAGCATAAACCATCCCAAGAGTTTTGCTTTGTTTTAATTCATTTTCTTTCTTTCTCTTTCTTGCATCTTTATTTTTTTTTTCCCCTCCGTATTCTGCATTGTTACAGTCCTGGAAAATGCTAGAGTTTATCTGCATGAGTCAGAAACAAAGGCTTACGGCATTGCTGCTTCCTTTTGCGTTGAACCTGGTGCCATAATGTACCGAGTTATAAACCTGCTTCTTTGTGTTCTCATTGCAGTACATCCATCTGCCCATTTAGAAATCAAAATGCAGAGTTCGGTCACCTGGGATGAAATATAGAGTGGGCTAAAGAGGCTTTTCACCATTTGCAAATGATCAGTGGGATCTTGAAACAAAACAAGGAGTCGATAGGAGAAAACAAATTGGAAATTTAGCTCCCAATGAGAATGTTTTCAAAAAGATAATTATCACTTGTAAATCTTAAAGTCATCACATTTTTATTTCAGCTATTTTGTAGGTATGCTATTGCTAAGGGTGTGAAAGAGTGAAATATTTACTACTCTAAGTAGTGATAGAAAAACATTAAATGATAAGGAGCGTGGTTGCAGGCATGGGAATAAAAATTGAAATTTTTAGTCAATTATCTAAATTTTTACAAATAGTTCTGCGTGCTTGGCTTATTGACTACTCTTATCAATTTTTGGCTAGAAATTTGGCATCTTTCTATATTTAAGCCAAGCTAGCTACAGTGAATGTGCTATTTGATATATTCCTTATGTCTGTGCTCTGGCTAAATATACATTTTTCAATTATAAAATTCTCCATTCCTACATAGAAAGAGCATTACTATTACAAGCCAAAAAGAAATAAAGGAATGGGATGGACATGTATTACAGGCACATATATATGGTCGTGTGCGTGATGTGCTCATGAATGAATGATTTCATGTTTTTGAAGTAAATGAGTTCCCCTTTGGGGTGTTTTCATGGTGACCCCACTGCAACCAGCTGCAAAGCTTACCCTTTCGACCACTGTATCTATAGGAACCAGAGGTGCCATTAAAATCAGCAATGCTAAGTCCTTAGATTATGCCAATGAAAATAAAGTGAATCACCAGAGTAAAATCATAGATGGCTTCCAGTCATTTATTATGGTTTGTGATGTTTTATGTCCAAGTCCCAATTTAGTTCATAAGTATAGGTAAAAGGAACCAAACTAGAAAATTTGGTTCTGACTGGCTTGGGCTCCAGAGCCAGAGTCTTATTTAATTCCCCTCTCTATCACTGGTAGCTGAGTAAACTTGAGTAAATTACCTAGTCACTCTGATACCTCAATTTTTCCATCTGTGCTTTGGAAATATTATTAATATGTACCTCATAAGTTTGTTAAAATTGTTTAATGAATAACGCATATTAAATACTTAGAATGATGTCTGGCACATAGCTAATATTCAGCAAATATTTTATTAGCGACAATGATGATGATAATAATGATAATAATTTCTACAAGAATAAAGGTGACACTTACCTAGGAAACACAGCTAAGGTGGAATAGATTTGTCCTACTTTTCCAAGGTTGGTATACACATTAATATTAGGCTGTCCTGGGGCTGGGTGAGGTGGCTCACGCCTGTAATCCTAGCACTTTGGGAGGCCAAGACAGGTGGATCACCTGAGGTCAGGAGTTCGAGACCAACCTGTCCAATATGGTGAAAACCCATCTCTACTAAAAATTTAAAAAATTAGCCAGTGTAGTGGCACGTGCCTGTAGTCCCAGCTACTCAGGAGGCTGAGGCATGAGAATCACTTGAACCCAGGAGGCGGAGGTTGCAGTGAGACGAAATCTCGTGGCTGCACTCCAGCCTGGGTGACAGAGTGAGACTCCATCTCAGAAACAAAAACAAACAAACAAGCAAACAAAAATTAGGTTGTCCTGAATAGCAGTCACAGTTTAACTATTTACCAATTGTGTGCATGGGCAAATTATTTTATTTTCTATTTAATAAGATAATAACTGGTTACTGTGGCTATTGTAAAGATGAAAATAGACTACACATCACTTGCTTAGTACTTTGTGTGGCCTGAAGGGCTGCTCCTAAGTTGTATCATTCTCCAGGCCAAAAAATAAAAAAAGTCTTTTTATATAACCAATTTGATTTAAAATAATATTACAAACTTCAAGAGCTAGTTATTAAAAATTTAGAAAAAAGGGTAGAGAAGAAAATCTTACATATTTTTTTCTTGTGTAATTAATGTGTGTGAAAGCTTTTCAGTGTCCAGGCACCATCTGTTCAGGTGCAAGAAACTTCTCTTTATTTTTTTTTCTTTTATTTTTTGATTTTCAGAATTACTGGGTCTGACTAAATGACAACTCCCACCGTGAAAAAAGCTAGCAATGCTGATATTACTTACTCTGCCATGACTCTTTAGAACTTGTATATAGTGATATAATATTGATCTTCTTACTTCTGAGCTTCCCTAGTACTATTTTGTAAAAGTCTAGTTATAATAGGGCTTGTGTCACTTCATCATCCATTGTGCTATTCATAGATATTGGTTTCCAGTAATTCTCTCAAAGGTTGCTTTTGTGCTTCATCGATGATGACCACGATTGTAAGTCTTACCCAGAGGATGCAGAAAATGTGAGGAATAACTTATTCCCTGATCATGTTAAGTTTACCGTTCAGAATTCTATAGCATTCCAATAGAAACAATATATCTTCAACCATGCTTTCTCATTAACTAATTGGGCTATAATCATTGCATTTCTAGAATGTGATCTCTTTCAATGTTGTCTGCATCCCTACCTTCCACTCACTTCCACTTCCACTAGCTAGAAGGGTAGAAAAAGAGGAAGGCATTGAGTGAGAAAAATGGTCCCATTTATACAATAAAGTCTGTCCTTTGTCCAGCATGGCCTAAATCTATCCAGAATTTCGTGATGTGACCACATCAGTTGGAGGCAATGAAGAACATTAATGGGAAGGACCCCTTGTTGTGTGGAGCAGTGGTCTGGGAAGCCTCAGGGGTGATAGTTGCAGCCACCTGGTAGATTGTCTAAATATGGTACAGAGCCTGCAGAAGGAATAGGGTGACTGTTCTGAATGCCAACAGTAATGGTCCCATGAGTAAGTGATGTCCAGGGTTACCCCCACCACCCTCAGGTGCCGTAGCCTGAAGCCAGCACTGTGATTGGTCAAAACATGGGTGTATAAGCATGGATCACACATAGTTCAAGCTCAAGGCTGGCAGACAACTACAGGTAGTCCAGAGTCCTAAACTCCTCCTGTGTCTGATTTGAAAGTCATACAAAATCAGCATGTCAGCACCATTATGACATGATATTCCTAAAGAAATACTGCACCAACTAGCAGGAAAAATACACTCACCAGGTCTCTTTACTGGAACCAGATGGCCATGTGGCTCCAGGACAACCCCACAATGATCCCATAGGCTCAATCTCCAGAACTCTTGGGGCATCTGGTTGGCCCCATAAGTGCTGAAATGAAATGGGGTGTCAGAGCACCCCAAAGGAAAAGGATGAGTCAGGACTCACAAGAATCTGTATCTGAGTTCTATTAGACCTGCTCACATGCTACCTGTGCTCAAAGAGAGACTTAAACAAATTTAAGAAAAGTTTGATTAAGAGAAATTTGAGACTTAAAATTTTTTTGATGAATTGGAGTTTCTTTTGGCACAGGGAAGGAGAAGGAAGGAAAGAATAGGTATACAAAGCAGAGGCAATAGCCTGAGCACAACAGAGTGGAATGCAAATGGTCTAGTTTTTGAGGGAAATGCAGGGGCTAGTAGGGGCACTGAAGTAGGTGCAGATAGAGCTTAGAAGTGAAATAGAAAAGTTAGCTGGAGATCAGGTTTTGAAGAGTTTTGAGTACAAACTATATCCTTATATATTTAAGGGGCTTACTTTGTGCCAGGCTCTGAGCCTTAGAGACATTATTCCAGGTTTTCGGGGGAGACGAGTAAATTTTCGAAAGGTTTTCAAGCAACACGGTGATCTGTGTTTTTGAAAGATTCCACTGGTAGAACTTTAAGGCTTCAATAATAGTGGATGAGACCATGAAAAAGGAGATTAAAGGGCTATAAAGTTACTTCTGGAGAGTGATGAAGAGAACCTCAATTAGGATCACAGAATGAGAATGGAGAAGAGGGAAGAATTCAATATTCTTGTAAAGGTAAAGTCAGCAGAATTTGTAGACTAATTGAATGGGTGCTGGAGGAATAGACTGGTCACTTGATGTCTCCATAACTATGATATATGTTCACTAATTTAGTTCATAACATTTTGTGAAGCAATGTCTCTCCAAGTGCCAGACCCCGTGCAGGAAATACAGAAGATGGAGCAGGCCTGGCCGTGATGGACTTTCAGAGGTGGGATCACTTCCATGTTAAATATGCAGAGAGCTGGTCCTCTCCCTGAGCAGGCATAGGTTCCAGACTCCAAGAATCTGTGTTTTTAACAATCACCCCGAGTAACACTTTTCATCGTGAGAGTTTGGGAAATTCTTCACAAAATAATGCATTTGGTTTTGGATATGTTAAGATAATCTATATAGAGAGAAATTATACATGAATGCAGATACAGGAGATTCTACTACACTCACATAAGCATCTGAGGCAGAAGACGTTAAAAGGAGGTTTGCTAAGCTAATCTATGAGGTAAAACAAGTGGAAGAAGCTAAAACCATAAGGAATAAGCTCTCTGGACAGTGTCCCTCTCTTGAACAGAGAAATGGAGCTGGAAACCTCTGCCAATAGAAATGTCCCATTCGTTGACTGAAAGATTGACTCAGCCTCCCATCCAAATCCAGTTTCAGGCTTTACTATCAATTATGGTGACTGATACTGTGATTTTTTTTGTTTTACAGTGGAGTACCTGCTATGAAGCACACACAATGCTTATCTGCTGCTCCACTGGAAAGTCAATAGCAAAGAAGGGAAAGGACCTTCTGATTGGAGAGTGGAGGAGTTAGAAGATGGTTTTATGTTTACCGCAATGCGCTTTGTCCTCATCAGAACTGTGAAGTGGAATTTGATTTTGATGCACTCTTTAACAAGGATGCTGTGTGTTATCCATGTGATCTCCTACTACTCTGAACCACAACATACGCACGCTGCATCCCACAAGCCAGAATCCCCCAAAACTGGGTTGTTTCAGGTTTCAGCTTCTAATATCTAGCTTTCTTTCTCTCAGAGTCTAATTTATCCTTTTCTCCCAAAGGCAAAGCTGTTTTTATCTGATTACTTGCTTTCTATGAAAATTTTAGTGCATTTTATTGGCTTAGTAGTTTGTCTGACCCAGGTAGCATGCACTTTCATAGGAAACTTTTACAGAGACAGTGTCTTAACCAAAAGAATGACTTAATGATGAAATTTCAGACAGAAAGAGATGTTTGTTCTGATTGAGAGAGGCTAACTAACCAAGTCAAGTAGAGGATGAACAAGGTTTAGGGAACAGTTCTTTTTACAATTTAAATTTTTATATTTTAATTATAAGCTCTAAATATCAATGCAGGCCATATCAACTTCTTCACTGGACTACTTAGGACATTTAAATGAGATAACATATATAAAGCCCCAGCTCTGAGACTCTAAGCTCTAAGGGATTCAATAAACATCAGTTTTTTCCTTACACCCTCATCCCCATATGGGCGAGTGTGGGTTGCCCTGTAATCTTTTGCTGCAAGTTTCTTTCTTTCGATTATTCAGTTAAAATTTCTATTTTATCCAGAAGAGATAAGGTTGAAAGAACGAACTAGTATTTATTGAGTGCCAAGTTGTAGGACTGGGGATTATATGTGTATTACCTCATCTAAATGCTGGCAAATAATCTTGTAAATAACTTATAAAAATACAGTAGAAACAATTGCTACATGGCACGATTAATCTGGGGATTCTGGAACAATAATCTTAGGGGAGTGCCATGCTGTTCCTGTGCAAAATAAGTAACTTGATGATTATTAGAAACAGTAAGACTAGTTTGCCTTAATTTTTTTATATGTAGAGAATATTTAAAAATGGATGCTTTCTGCTTAGGTACTCTACAAATTGGCACTCCAATTTTGCCAAATGCTCCTGATATCTGTTACTCTGACTGAAATAAATACACCATGAATAAAACGCTCACATTTTAGAGTATGGATATTATGATATCATTGTGGTGTCTCAGATGCCTTTCCCTTCTTTCACTTTCCCTTGCTCATGGGTATTCTGAATAGTAGAGGGTTGTCAAAGAACTGTGTGCTGGTGGAATGAAGTTGAGTTACCATGCTTTCCTATTCAACCCCGACTCAAAGTGAGTGCATATGCTGTGCATTGGAAATGCTGTCACCAGTGTTCTGGCCGTTTGTAGGTATCAAATCACTAACCTTGCCAAAGAATAAGTTTGTGAACCTTCTTTTCAGAGGTTCTGTCTCTGATATTTCAGAACCATTCAATTATAATTCTGATGCTTTCTTTTATGTGGCAGTCATGGGTTGTCAGCAAGGATAGAATTAAGAGAGGCACGTGAAGTGTGTTACGGCGGCTCGTGCCTGAGGATCTCTATTTCTTTTGTTCATGGTGACAAATGACAGCCTTAAAGATATTTGTCCCAATTCCTGACTGTCCCTATGCAGGTAAAAAACTTTCATTGAAGTCAAACAAGCTTCACTGAAGTTAATGGGAAGTAATGCCCTTGTAGGGAAGGGAGAACTAGAGTGATTAATTTTAATTAGCCAAATATAAACAAGCATGTGTCTACAAGTAGAGACAGGAAAGTGGAGATCTGTGACTTTTAACTTAGCTTTGAGGAGCTAGGTATGGCCATTTTGTAGAGAATCAGATGAAACTATTTCAACTCAGAAACATAAGAATGCCCATAAAAAATAAAATCAATTTTCCCTAGCTGTATCTTTGAGATTCACCTTCAATACATTAATTCAACAAAACTCCTAAAATATTACCACACATCAAACATGTTCCAGGCCTTTGGGAGAGAAAGATGACTACAACTGGCACCCCATATGGGGCTCACTTTTAGGTCATGGAAATACCTCAGTAAACAGTTGTGGTACAAGTCAATCATTAGTGTCTCCATCATTCATTTATTCATTGATTGATTCATTCAAGAAATATTCGGCACAGACTTTCTAAGTATTTTGCCTCTGTTCCTATAACAGAGCATGTGCAAAGTACTATTAGAACCAAATGGGATAAAATTCTTGTTTTACTATGAAATGGTGAGTTATAATCATGGAAAGATTCTTTTTTTTTTATTATTATTATACTTTAAGTTCTAGGGTACATGTGCATAACGTGCAGGTTTGTTACATATGTATACTTGTGCCATGTTGGTGTGCTGAACCCCTCAACTCGTCAGCACCCATCAAGTCATCATTTATATCATGTATAACTCCCCAATGCAATTCCTCCCTGCTCCCCTCTCCCCATGATAGGCCCCAGTGTGTGATGTTCCCCTTCCCGAGTCCAAGTTTCCTCATTGTTCAGTTCCCACCTATGAGTGAGAACATGCGGTGTTTGGTTTTCTCTTCTTGTGATAGTTTGCTAAGAATGATGGTTTCCAGCTGCATCCATGTCCCTACGAAGGACGCAAACTCATCCTTTTTTATGGCTGCATACAAAGACACATGCATACGTATGTTTATTGCGGCACTATTCACAATAGCAAAGACTTGGAATCAACCCAAATGTCCATCTGTGACAGACTGGATTAAGAAAATGTGGCACATATACACCATGGAAAGATTCTTAGAGAGAGTGTCACTTGAGCTTAATTTTGCTAGCATTTAGTTAGGCAAAGTAAAAAGGGAAAGATATAAGAATAGGGGAACTATATAAGGAAAGATATTTATTAGGGAAATGCAAATCAAAACCAAATGCAATACCACCTTTCTCCTTCAAGAATAGTCATAGTGAAAAAAATAAAAAAAAATAGATGTTGGCATGGATGTGGTGAAAATGGAACACTTTTATACCATTGGTGGGAATGTAAACTAGTATAACCACTATGGAAAACAGTATGGAGATTCCTTAAATAACTAAAAGTAGATCTACCATTTGATCCAGCAGTCCCACTACTAGGTATTTACCCAGAGGAAAAGAAGTCATCATGAGAAAAAGATGTTTGCACAGGCATGTTTATAGTAGCACAATTTGCAATTCCAAAAATATGGAACAAGCCCAAATTCCCATTAATCAATGAGTGGATAAAGAAAACATGGTATATGCATACCATGGAATACTATTCAGCATAAAACGGAATGAAATAATGGCATTCGCAGCAACTTGGATAGAATTGGAGATCATTATTCTAAGTGAAGTAACTCAGCAATGGAAAACCAAACATTGTATGATCTTTTTCATAAGTGGGACCTAAGCTATGAGGACACAAAGGTATAAGAATGATACAATGGACTTTGGGGACTTGGGGGAAAGGGTGCGAGGCGGGTGCAGGATAAAAGACTGCACATTGGTTACAGTGTACACTGCTCAGGTGATGGATGTATTAAATCTCAGAAATCATCACTAAAAAACTTACCCACGTAGCCAAACAACACCCACTCCCTAAAAACTTATTGAAATAAAAAACAAATTGTAAAAAGGAAAGGTGTGGAAGCACAGAAACTCATAGCGTGTTCAGAAAATATCTGAAAATATTCTAGTAAAAGGGTCAGCAAACTACAGCCCACAAGCCATATCCAGCCCACCATTTGTTTTTGCACAGCCCATGAACTAAGAATGTTTTAAAATGTTAAATGGCTAGGGGAAAAAATGAAAAATAAAAAGAATGGCATGTGAAAATTAGATGAAATTTGTATTTCAGTTTCCATGAATAAAGTATTATTGGAACACATCCATAACCATTCATATGCATGTTGTCTATGGCTGCCTTTGTGCTACAAAGGCAGAGTTGGGTGGTAGTGACAGAGAATGTATGGCCCACATAGCCTAAAGTATTTACTCTTTCCCCCTTAATGGAAAGTTTACCAAACCTTACTCTAGTGTATGTGGTGCTGGTATATTGAGAAAAAAATTATGAAGGATCTTAAATATTATTTGAGTGAATATAAATTTTATCTTGTGTGAACTGGTGAATACAATAGTTGAAGGATTTATCATTATGTTAAAAAATAACATTTTGGTGAACTTATCATTCATTTGATAAAATCCTCCATTCAAATGTAAGTGCCACATGACCACTGAGCCATACTCAGGTTACTTAACAAATCTTTACAATTCCTAAAGAGAATTAAAAGGTAGTTCAAGTATGTCTCAAGGCTTATAGGTCAAAGAGAAAAAAATGAGTTTTAGGTTTAGAAAATCCCAAAGTGGTCATTTGGCACAGACAGTTTCCTGAGGAGAAAAGTCTGACATGTACCTACTTTATAGCCCAGTAGCTAAAGACTAAAAAAAAAATTGTCATTTTATTTAAGCCATTGTTTCCAATATTTTTAAACAAGAATGCTCCCTTTAAGGCCAAAAAAAAAAAAAAAATGTATAGGCTATTTTGCAACAGTAACAGTTGTACACATGTTGTAAGAAAATGTATAACGAAATCATGCATTTTAAATTAATTTTAATTTAAGACGCTTTTGTATACACAAAAATAGTAGTACAAATGTATGTAAACCTTATTCAATCTTTTGAATAATATTTGGTACATGTGGTTTTAGAAACTCCTTAAAAAACTAGGGGGAACCAAATGTCCATGTTAAAAAGGCTAGGAGTCAATTGATGTACAATGCCATAGAACAATTTTGACTGAACTTCTTAATTAATTAACTGATTTGCATTTGCTTGTGTGATTCCTTATAGCCTGCTCACATTCGTTTGAAGCCAAAGAAAAAGAAGTTTATTATTAAAAATATCATCAAAATCAAACAATTTGGTTAATCATATGCTAGATAATTTCTGAACCTGATTGGATGATTTCTTCTACAATTAATGCCTTGAACAGCTAATTGGTTTGTTGCCACATAAACAGAAAAAGGTCATGCTAAAATCCAGTCATACCACATGCTCCATTCTGGGTTCTGGTACCAACCTATTCACTTACCTTTTATCCACATAAATTCTAAATTTGACTCAGAGGTAACTTACAGAACAGGTCAGAAAATACTAATCTTTTGCATCGTAAGCAACAAAAAGAATGTAGGTAGCTCTTCCCTTTTTCAAAGTTTTGTTTTTGTTATTTTATTTTTTTAAATATTTAATGGCTTAGGATATACATGAAAAATAAAAAAAGAAACACTCCTTGGCAGTAAACTGATAAATTGATGATATCATCAATGCTAATCATGCCACAGAAGCCTTTAACTACAAGATTTAAAAAGCACCACTGAAAATACATTACTCTCTGACTTTCTCTTCAGAAAATTAGGCTGAATTCAGCTTAAAACTGCATTCGGTGACTCCTTTAACATTTTGACCGAGGGGTGATCTGGAGGTCAGTGTGGAGGTCAGGAGTAGGGCAATGTGATGAAACGTCCATTTCATTGTCAACCATGCATTTGAATGAAGTTCTTTTTTATAGGTGGAGTAAGAACTAAAGGCCAGTAGGGATAGCCTGGGTTGTCAATTACTGTGTGTTTTATGTCTTGAATCATTGGCCCTAGAACCTGAAGAACTCTTTCTGTTTGTTTGCTAAGAATTGACCCAAGATCCTTTCTCTAACCCCTGAATATGCAGTAAACTTCAGAGTTACTATGTTTTTTATAATTATGATTACTACTCCCAATGTCATTCAGTTTACATATTGCTTTTAACATTTTTATTACCATCACCTCTAATCCACTTGACTTTTCACAATAGTCTTGTATTGGTATTTCCAGTTGATGGATGTAAAACATACTTGGTTGTTTATTTTAAAAGACTAAGGCAGACATTTTCTCTATTTCAGCATAGGACATTTCTATGAGTTCATAAAACTCCAACTGTTCTTAGTTATATCTCCTCCGATGACACATCTTGTAGCCAAATAAAAGGACTATATTTGGTCACATCATACCCCTACCTGATCACCATACTCCTAACTGAAAATTAGGTCAAAGACGGACTGATAATAGTTCGCTTGGTTAATAGGTAGTTTTGCCCAAAGAAATTAATATTGTTTATTAATGAATGATGAATCCTAGATGATAAAGGATAAGGAAACTGAATCAAACACACAAAATTAGAAATTCAACAAATATCCATTAGGAACCTAAGTCATTTATGCTAGACACTGAAAGATATATATTAAATAATATGGTGCATTCATCTTCAAGATGTTTTACAAATCCATTGAAAGAAATGTATTAATTTATTGAAGCTCATAGAGAACCTTGTCACTGAATCTTCATTCTAATCCAAGCATTTTCAGGGGAAAAAAGTCAAAATGACTGCTACACTGAAAGATAAACAGAGACTATATAATAACTATGATAAATATGTAATTATAATCTTCTCTAAATTAAGCTTAACTGAAAAGTTATGTACTTTCAAGGCCCCAAGTCTTGATTATACAATACTCATGGAACCCCATAAAAGGGGCTAAAGATCTTTTGGGTAAAACATTTTATTCAAGGCTATATAGTGGAATAAGAACTAGTGTATCAATCAGAATACCTGGGTCTAGTCCTGGCTTTGTATGAACTACTTAGATCTTGAACTTAATTAAGTTACTTAATATCTTCTTTAAAACAGTGGTGAAGTTTGAGTAGAAGAACTAGGTTTCTTTTACTTTAAAACTTCCATTACGTTAAAGTTTTGAATTATGAACTGGTAAATATTATAAGATCTATGTATATGCCAGTTTTATCCATGTTAAATAAGGTCCCCACTACTTATTTTCCACTACAGGAGGCCAAAAATGTAATATAGAACTATAGCTTGATTTTCCTAGACTTGCTGAGAGTTATTCTCTACCGTGGTAATGAGTAGAAGTGACCGGCTTTCATTATTGCATAGATTAGAATAGATGATGCTAGAAATAGTGGAAACTATAGCAAAGTAGAAGAGGAGGGTAGAGAAGTGAAGAAGCTTGCATAAAAGTTTTGGTTTTCAGCCTATAAAAAGACAATTTTAGCCACTCAGCTGGGCCTTTTACGTCAAACGTCTGAATCAGAGTAACAAATGCATATGTACTAATAAAAAATTTCCTGAATAGAGGACCCACTACATTATTTCATTAAATTAGAAATACAAAAATAGCTATTTAATAAATTAAATCACAGTTTTAACAAATATCTACTAAAGAATCATAAAGTATTGCCTTGGCTTCTAAGACGACTAATAGGGATTTTCAACTTCGCTAAGCTTAGTTCTTTGTTAGAGGCAAAATCTTAGTGAAGTATCAGCAAGAACGCTAACCCTTGGAGTTCGAAGGGGTCTTTATCTCAATTGCTTTTAAACAGTGTTAGGCATGCCCAATCAGAGGAACCAAGGTGAAGAAGGAGCTTGTGTGGATTGACTGTCGGGCTGACTGATAATTCCTACAGAGATACACTTCAATGCCATCCCACAACAAGATGCTGGGATTGGATTTAGAGTCAATGTAAGCTCTAAATGGAGTTTTACTGTGAAACAAAACACCTGTCTTTCATCCCAAGATAAATTGACAAGCAATAATTTAGTTGTCTAAACTGAGAGCTTTCAGGATTCCAAACTGCGTAATGTCAAAAGACAATGTATAAAGTTGCACTTGGAAGTTCAAAGGTAGAATTCCATGTAGGCAAACATATTAAATGACTGGTCTTTTCTTATCTCTTTAGTCCTTTCTTCTGTCCTCTCTCCCAGTTTCCTTTGCTACTCTTTTTTGGGGTGGTGGGGGGCAGGTGAGGAAAGTGGGGGAGAGAGATTATAACTAACTATACAAATTTGTGAGTAGGTGAAAACAAAAGCATTTTCTCCCTTTTACTTTCCACAAGGTGAGCACTTCCTGTGTTCAATTGAATTAATCAGAGATTGCATCTGCCAAAATAGAAATACAAGAAAAGAAATAATACTTAAGCAAGATTACTAAATTCTTCCCTACATAAATGTAAAATAATATAGCCTGGATTTTGTAGCAACTTTTTCCATACAAATTATTCTGTTTCTTCTATCTTCCACTTCAGTTGCATTTGTTAAAATCGGAGTAACCTGATATCGGAAAGGCTAACTTTAGTCCCCTACACGTGACAACATTTGACACTTGTCCCTCAAGAATTTCTTTTTAGGATAAATAATAAAAGTAACCATGGCCTTTGTTTCTCCAAACTAAAATCAATCTCTTTCTCTCTCATCCACACACACACAGGTATTTCTTTTACTTTTTTTTCTTCTTCAGAGGTTCACAAGCTATCTTTTCTTTCATCTTCTTTCCCAAAAGAAAAAATGAGGGAAGCAGAGTTGATTAGCAAAGTGAAACAGATGCTGATTCAAAAGTAGTCAGTTAGTTCTGATTGGACTTTGCCAGCTGTCAGTGAGCATTTCTGCGTTTTGTTAATGAAGTGGTATTCACTTTTCTGGACTGGCATTGGCTGACATGTTTAGTGTAATGAATGCTAAACTGAGCCTAGATCATTTTTTAAATCATAGCTTAGGGCCTAACAGTCCTTTAAATGAAGTCTATAAACAAGATAGTTGTTAATTCTCAATCAATGTATCACTAATCATCAAATAGTATTAAAACAAGAGACTGTCTTTTACAAACTCAATAAACCATATTAAAGTTACCAAATTATCCATTGAGGGGTTATTTTCTCATCCAGAGAATGTCAAGATTTGAACAGAAATATATTTGAAGATACATATTTCTGTGAGTTAGTAAAGGAGATATGTGTGTGTGTGTGTGTGTGTATAAATATGTGTGCTTTCATAAACTAATATGGCCTCAAGAACTGAGTAACTAACATAGCCTTAAATCTGAAGTCATTAATAAAAATGTAAACTATGTATCACGGTGAGTTCCATGTGTCTTTAGTTTGCTAACACCCACTAGCAAGCATTTCATCAGAAGAACCTAAGTGTGGCGAAAACTAGAAAAGTATATGTAAGCTATTCTTTACAACAACAACAACAAAATTCTCCCTTTTACTGTCACACTATAACAATATAGGCTATATTATTTTGCAGTTACGTGCAGTGTTGTAAAATTTATCTACAGTTCCATAGACTCAACACTTGGGGAGTAGTTTAGTGATTCTAGCTCACCCCATCTCTTCTACTGTACTGCAACTCTGCTTTACTTTCTCATGGGATACTAAAATAGTGCCTGGCATATAGTACATGGTAAATATTTGTTTCATAAATGAACAAATGCAGGTGGAAGATGAAAAGAGATGTCAAGGCAAATGGCATTTATTAACTCTCTTTTATTTTCAATGTCAAGGTGTGTTTGGGACCTATTATTGAACTCTAATAGCAACCTCATTAGGTAGGTAGTATTATTCTCAGGTGTAATATTTAATTTTGAAATTTAATTATATAAAACTTATATGCAAACACACATTTAACATTATTCTAAAATGCAATTTCTTAATTGAATTAATTTAACATAGTTATATGATAATATTTAATATTTTATGTATATAGCTTTAAAAATCAAATGATGCTCCAAAGCTTACAATGGTAGTTTTCACTCATTTCCCCCTCTTCCTCTCCCTCTGAGGCCAGTTTCTCCAGAGAGGTATTCTTCAGTTTCTTGTCTAGGGATATTATGATGTTTGAAATGCCTTACAAAGGAGTGACAAATTTAGAATATGTCTTCAGAAGAAGAGTAATACCGGAAGTGTATTGAAGGATAAATGAGATTTATCCCTAGTTAGATGAGGATAGGGAGGGACATTTGTAAGTAAAGGGAGAAGCAAGTACAGGGATTGAAAATTTAGAAGTTTCTGGTATGTTTGTGTAGCTGAGAGTGTAAGACGCCTGTATCTGTTGGCTAGATCAAGGAATACGGGCATCAGGAATGAAGCTGGAAGGATAATCTTTGACTGTTACGTAAAGAACTTAAAATGCTATGCTGACAAATTTGTATTTTGTAATGTACGTAGAAAGCCAAGCAAAAGCTCAACAAGGCACCACATCCATATTTTAGAAAGATTTGGTAACATTGTGGAGAAGGGATTGAGGAGTGCAAGAATTAGAGTTAATCCTGCTAGTCAGGAGGCTATTCCAGTCACCCATGCAAGATGTATCCAAGACCTGAATTGCAACTGTGTACTGATTGTGGTCATTGTTGAGGCCCTGGCAGACAGCTCAACTCTCACCCCTTCATTAGTAACTGAATTCCAATTGTGTTTATGCATCCATTTCTCAATGAGGCACTCATATCCTCAGTTCAGGGATAAATCCAGATTAGTCCAAGGAAATTACAGAAAATCCACTGAATTTGTTAGTGATTGGCTGAGGGGCATGCATGTGATAGTCTGATCAATGGGATGTGAGGGCAGTTTTGTTCAAAGTTTTTGAAAAATATTTCTTCATTTTTTAAAGACACACTGATCTAGTTTTTCTTCTTCCAATGGATATATTCATGCTCAGATGCAATATTTTAAACTATGACAAAATGTCTGACCATGTGGGACAGCAGAAAGAAAGAACCTGGACTTTTAATTACATTGTTGTATGGCTGACTTAATTCTTATTCTTTCCATAGCACAAAATTTTCCTTTATCCAAACTAGTATACCACTTCTCCTCCTCCTCCTCCAAATAATACCTGGCATTTAGGGCATATTATTATGTGCCACGCATCACCTAAGATAGCCCTATAAAGGACATTCCGTGGTTATCAAGGGATAATAGTAGAGAAAGACAGGGTGCAAGTTTGAAAAATGTATGAGAAGTAACATCAATAAGTTTAGGGACTTCACATATTAGATAAAAGACAAGATACCAAAATAATTACACAAGCATTTGGTTTTTAATTGAGTGACATTGGTGAAAGGCGCTAAGACTAACTGAGCCTGCAAATAAGAGCGGAAGTTTTGGGTTACAAATTAGAAACACTATGTTGTTGAGTTTAGGACTCGTTAAGAATGTCTGGAATAAGTTCAATTGTTGGAGATGTGGGATCAAGATTTTTAATTACTGTTTCATTGTCGTGTCTGTAGTGGGTACTTAGCAAATGTTTGTGCAATAAACTTAATTAATAAATAAACTATTTCTGAATATATATAGAAAGAAGCATTCTCTTTCACCTACTACCAACAGCCACCACCTCACTCAGATGAATATATAATCAAACGTGAATGGAACAAAGAGTGAGAATATAAAACATCACTGAAGCAGGCTTAATCTGATGCACATGTACTTAATAAATAGCAATGATGAAATCTTTTATTTTTCCAGAGATCCACTGGGTGTATTTTTTACCCATAAGAATTCATATGGGTAAATATTCATATTCAAATATGAATTCAAAGTCAAACAGAAATCATAAATATTTTTCTATCTTTACTGGTATTTTCAGTTAGCTAACTAACAATTAAACCATCCCGCAAGGTAGTTTTTTCAAGTGCTTTGTGTATTTTCTTCCTGGAAGCGTTAGCAGCGAGGGCCAACAGTCCTATGATACTTTGGGGATGACAACTAAGGAACAACATGGTGCACTGATTAATCTATCACCATCCTTATGTTTTAGGTGCTTGTGGCAGAGATGTAGGTGAGACAACCAAGAAAGGTACTCTTGAAAGTAAAGTGTTTTCTTAAAGTGAGCTAACTTATCGCAGTAAACGAGTCAAATTGTGGGGGAAAATAACTTACTTTAGAAGTGAGACACTTACTCAAGCCTCAAGGGCGGATACAAAGTGAGAATCAACTACTGATAATCAATAATTCAGTTAGCCAACTACTTTGTCCATCTACTCATTTATTCAAATTATTTGTTTATTTGCATACCTTTACTGATCATTTCTAATGTGCCAAGCACTCTGCCTATGCACAGGTTTGCTAAACTAAAAATGATTTGAAGATAGGAAATGTCTTCCAAATTCCTAAAGCATTGTAAGAGGGTAAACAACTTTTTAGGGTGAAGTGAACTGCCCTAGACCTAGGGAAGCGTGAAATAGCAAAAACATACATGGTCCATGGGATTCCTGTGTTGCAATGCACACAAAGTACATGTAAATGGCCCCTCAGTTGAATGACCAGGTGACTCTAACAGACTTGGTTCTCAGAAGTACTGACAGTTTATTCAGGTAATCAGTAAATAATAATAATAATAATAAATATTATTATTATTGTTATTGTTGTTGTTGACACAGAGCCTCGCTCTACAACCCAAGCTGGAGTGTAGTAGCACGATCTCAGCTCACTGCAGCCTCTGCCTCCCAGGTTCAAGCAATTCTCGTGTCTCAACCCCCCGAGTAGCTGGGAATACAGGTGTGCGCCACCAAATGAGGCTAATTTTTGTATTTTTGGTAGAGATAGGGTTTCACCATGTTGGCCAGTCTGGTCTTGAACTCCTGGCCTCAAGGGGTCCACCTGCTTTGGCCTCCCAGAGACCTGGGATTACAGGTGTGTGCCACTGTACCCAGCCTCAGGTTATCAGTAAATAAATACCCAACCACTGGTTTGACAGTTGTTTCATTCAATTAGTTGGTTTTAAAGACACTGAATATCTTTGTGGTTAGAAAAAAGATCCAGATTCACACCCTGGCGTGACACTTTCCATCTGCATGTCTGTGGTTAAGCTTGCTATTATATTTAGTTACTTTACCTTCTCACCTTTAAAATGATGATGAATATGACAGCCACCTAGAATGATACACAAATTACATAGTGAATGTGAAAGGCTAAGCATAGCATGGAGTACAAGTAAGGGCTCACCTAAAAGTAATCCACGTAATTAGTTCTGTTTTGTCATAAAGTTGGTGCGGTCTACCTTAAACATGTATATACATAGTATTTGACCAAGAATGTCTGGTAGCAGTCTACTTTTGTTTTTGTTTTACCTTAGAATTCACAGGCAGTTAGATATTACCAGCGGTGTGGATTTCCACCATGGCTTTTTCAGCGATTATTACTCTAAACAAGCAAGAACTCTGAAAAAAAAAAAAAAAAAAAAAAAGGCTAGAAATTATTGATTTAGTAAAAGTAAATCCTAGGTGATCAGTTCCATTTCGTGGGTATTTCATTTGCTGTTTCACAGCCATAGGCAAGATTATGAGTATGGTGCCTTGATCAGAAATATTTCAACTATGAAAAAAAAAAAGTACAAAAAATCTAATGGCAGATTTAGGTAGCCTAAAATTAGTGCTGGAGTTGAACTATATTATTATGGACAAAAGCATTTTGTTTCTTTGTGCTCTGTCATTTTCTTTCTCTTGGCTTTGGGACTTGAGTCCGACGATTGTTGCCTTATGATTATAAGGTGGCTGCTACAGCTCCAGGCTTTATTTCTGCTTTCCAGACAAAAGAATGACAATTCTTTTTAACATTGTGAAGTTTTATATTTTTGTCCCAGGATTCTTATCCTCCTTGGCAGCCTTTCAATTAAATCTTGTAGGCCAAAAGTGGGTCAGTCAGTATGACCATCATTACACTATGAAATTTCAAAAATTAATTTAGACCAAGGGGATAGGTAATGGCATATCCAGGGATTGTCACTTACTACCTGAACTGAAAGGGAAGAAAAGCAGCAAAGGGCTATTGGGAATTGGGATGAGAACAGTCTTCCATACTCCCAAGAGAAATTATGTTTGGTTTAAAATTAAGGACAATTAGATCACTTACATTACAAATGGGATGATCTTGGATAAGTTATTGAGCCACTTAGAGCATCAGTTTTCTTATATGTAAAACAGAAAAAATAAAAGGAATCTGAGAGGTTTGAAAGTTTCTGGGCCCATCCTGGCTGATAAATAGTTTCTCAATAAATGTTGGTTGTCCGCTGTGAAATGTTGATCAAGTTTACTTTGAAACTCTAAAACTCGGTTTCTTCCTCAGTAACATGGGTTTGATAATAGTGAGGCAATCTTGGAAAGCATTCAACACAGCTTCAAATAGTACAGCTCAATGATTGTTAATCATGATAATGGAAGATGATCAAGATAATGATCCTGATCTTGGCTGGTTAGTCTATTTTTGTGCTCTTTGAAAATCCAAAGAAAAATACTTGGCTGAAAATAGTTCCACATCTTTGAAGCCCTACTCCAAGGAAGATTCCTTGGGGCTTTGAAGGATCCTTAGTCATTGAGAATTTTTTCGTTACATTCAAAAGTAGAACTGAAGGTAGGTAGTACTTAATTTTGTTGGCTGCTATCAGTGAACACTATAAAAGGGATGAGTAAGAAGTATTCGAGTCCTTTCTGGAACTATTTATTTACGAGTTTAGTAAAGAGACATGAAAAATATCTTTTTCTCCCTACTGTCTTCCCACCGCTCACTCTGACTATAGATCTAAGAAAATTCATTTACAGGAGCTCCAGTTCTCATGAAACAAACTCCTTCACATCCAATTTTTCTCTTATGATTTTAAGAATTTGTTTCAGTAGACCCAGAAGGACTGGCTTCTGCCTCAGGCTAGACAAGCCCACCCAGAATTGTCACAGGTTAAGCTCTGGACTGCCAACTTTGCTAACATGGAATCAAGGAACAATGGATAAAAGTCTTGTCCTCCTAAGGGATGCCCGGAGAGTTCCTCTTGTCTTACTTCTTGGGAAGATCTGGAAAGTGTTTTGTTTCTTCTCCTTTTCCCCTGGTCTCCTTTTCCTCACATCCCAACAATTATGACACTTTTAAAATATTTCCAACAAAAAGACCCCTTTCATTCATCATGGTGCCTTCATGGTGGGGAGCTCTCGAAGCCTGAGAGTTTGGTAGAGGATTTCTCTGAGTGAAATCTGAGAATATGAAAGGATTCCTTAAACTCCAAGCTCAGCTGCCCAGGACTTCTAAAATTGGAGGAAGAACCAGATGGAGTGAAAAAAGGAAAAATGTAGCAAAAAAAAAAAAAAAAAAAGGCACTTGGGCTGTTTAATGTCCTCAATCTGCTTCTTGTCTTGTGTTTCCTATTTTGCTTTCTTTAACTTCTACCTTTCACACCCCTCCGCAGGCCTGCAACCCAAATGGTTACTGTTTGTCAATTCTATCATAGTAGAACCACACTCAATCCCTATAGCATTGCTTTCTGGCTGCTTCTCCCTTTAGTTCAAGTGTGGAGAGAACCATTGCAGCCTTCCCTACTTCCCATCATTCTGCCGGCCCCAGGGCCCCCACCCTGATGGAAGGCATTTTCCTACAAGTACAAGGTTATCCCCAGTCCATAATCTAGATCCTCAGCACCTCCCTCTGCCTGCACGACTGAGGTTACTGAGCACTACATGTAAGGTTTATTATGATACGTCTCTATCCTACTTCTCTGTGTTTATATCCTGCTCTTTCTCCAACTTACTTCTACTTATAGCCACTCTCATCTTCTTGATACTATAGGACTTTCCCTATCTGTTTGTTCTGTTGGAGTCCTGTGCTTTATTGCCTTCTTGGTTCCAGGGATCACCAATCCAATTTAATTTTGAAGTCAGTCTGAGCTCCTCTTTTTATCTAACAACCTACATCCAGTCCATCAGGAAATAACATGAGCTCTACCTTCATAATATGTTCAGAATATGAACTCTTCTCAGAGCCAGAGCAATCGCCATAAGATGGGCTCCCCCTGTCCCACTCAGTCCTCCATACAACCGACATCTGCTTGACCCTCTCTTGTATCTCTTCCCACTGTTCATTCCAATGTCTTCTTCTCAATGAGCCCAGTCTGATTGACTGACCATCTCATCCCCCATCCCCTCATTCCTGATCCCCTTATCCTACTCTACATCTTTTTGTTTCCATAGCACTTGTCATCTTATAGCATCTTATATAGCATTCTATATTTGTTGCTTTTTGCCTGTCTCCCCACCCCACAACTTAGAAGATTATTGACTTTTTGAGGTTGGGAATCTCTGTATGGGTTGAATGAAGGATTGTGCAGGAAGTGATGATAGGTTTTTTCTTTATTTAACACACATGTCTATGATGCTGATCATATGCCAGGCACTATTCTAAACACTTGCCAAACTTAACTTATTTAAACTTAATACCAAACCCATAAGAAAAGTTATATTATGATCTCCATTATACAGGTCAAGAAAACAAGGTATGGGGAGGTGATATGGCCTGCCAGGACACATGTCTGGCCAGGACCACAGCCAGGATGTAAACACAGGCAGTCTGCATCCTGAATCCTTGCTCTTCACAGTGATGCCATTGGCCACACATGGCGCCATGCTGAGTAAATGAATGAATGGAGGCTACTCTTCACTACTCTTTTCCTATTCAGGAAGAGTTAGCTTCTCTGCCTTAGTACTTACTATATTGTATTATAATTCCCCTCTACCTCTAAGCAGTGAGCCCCTTAAGAGTGAGGACTGAGTTCAGGAACTGGCCCAACAGAGGACATCCATGAACATTTGCTGTCCCAAGTGGAGCTGAAGGAAAAAGAGTCATGGATTGTTTGCAGTGTGAACTTTGAAGAATATAAAATGCAAAATGCTAAAAAATTGGGATCAGCTATTTGGAAAGGCAAAACAGAGTTTTGCTGTTACTCAAGGAGAGACATTTCCTTGCCTGTCTAACAAATTTTTTAGACAGATTGTATTATCTTAAACACGAGTTTGTTAAAACTTGAATATACCTAAATAATGAGATCGTCAATAATTAAAAAGACAGGCCGGGTGCAGTGGCTCACGTCTGTAATCCCAGCATTTTGAGAGGCCAAGGTGGGTGGATTACTTGAGCTCAGGAATTTCAGGCTACCCTGGCCAGCATGGTGAAACCCTGTCTCTACTAAAAATACAAAAATTTGCCGGGTGCAGTGACACGAGCCTGTAATCCCAGCTACTCAGGAGGCAGAGGCAAGAGAATTTCTTGAACCTGGAAGGCGGAGGTTACAGTGAGCCAAGATTGCACCACTGCACTCCAGCCTGGGGTGATACTCTATCAAAAAAAAAAAAAAAAGATTAAAAAGACAGAAATGAAAAAAAAGAGTATATTTCTCCAATGGTACCCGTCTTATTTTTTTTTATTATTGTAAGTTACTGACTATACTAAGTGGATATTTGATATTATGAGGAAATATAATCATGAGATGGGCAATGTTCATTCACTTTTTCACGTTCTTAGCCACCAAATAGGAGGCTGCAAAGGGTACAAAGAGGGCTGCTGCACACTCTATGCAAGTGGTAGCCCTCTACTTGGGAAGGTGGAAATAATAGGCATTAAAAGGGATTGAGGAACTCCAAGTAATTATATTAACAATAACAATAATATTTGCAGTCGCTCTACTAATAGTTAGCACTTTAAAACTCTTTTGACTTATCAGGTATTGTGCTAAAATCTCTAGATTCACTTCTCCATTTAATTTTTATAGTAATCCAGTAAAAATCCTATTAATGTCCCCATTTTATAGATGAAAAGACTGAGATTCTATAGAACTTAAGTAATATACCTAGTGACACAGTGTCTGAGCTGAGAAATGACCCTAGATCTAATGGACACAAGAGTTTACGCTTTAAGATTAAATGTATTAATGGAAAACCCAGGAGCAGGAAGAGGGAGGGTTGCTAGGTCATGCAATATATCTCAAACCTAAGCAAAAATAAATAGTTATTAAAGGAATTAATAGAAATAGTCTGAAACTATTATGATTAATTATTACTTTTTTCACAATGATGATAATGTTGAAATAGTGAACCAGAACTTTTTATATTCTTACCTATGTAAAGAAAAGGTATTTGGAGTCTTAGTTGGAGATTATTCCTTTGGATTCTTTTTTGTCCATTTTCCTCTAGCTTTTCTCTTTCTTTCCCTTTTGCTGTCTAATATTGATGCATTGTACTTCCATATCAGATCAAAAGCATATGGGATTTTGAACTTATTGACACTGTTCTGTTAAAAATTACATTTAGAAGCGTGTTAAAAGGTCACCTCTCTGGTTACTTATTTCTTGACACTTTGCTAGCACGGACTGTAGCCTTGGTTCATTAGTCAAGGATATTAACAGCCAGGGTTCGGCTTTCTGAGGTCATGTGGTACAGTCTGGGCCCACACATATTTCTAAAGCTTGTTAGAGTCTTTATTCTTTAAGAATTTCCCATTAATCTCTGCCCAAGAAGTGCAATAATAGGTTAGTTAGTCATCAGATACAAATCAGAATCATTTCTACAAGTGCCTTTAATAGCATTCATTAGTTCTGTGCTTATGTTTTAAGGGAAATGAAGGTAGGGAAGGAAAATACCCCTCTCCAATACAGAACCTTTTCCTTCTTTAAGAGCATCTCATTTTGGAATCATTGAAATTAAGACACAGAGAATGTGCCAAATCAAATGCAGAAAATGTGCTTTTCCTGTGGAAATGAGGGCTCCTACAATTCTGACTCCTTTTTTTTTTTTTTTTTCCACAGAGAGGCATCATCTTTGATCATTATCAGATTTTACAACTCATTGTTCCCTTCCAGTCCACAGGGTGAGAGAATCATGTAAATGGTCAAACAAACACTTGGATTATAGAAGGCACTTGATATTAATAATGACAATAAAAAATGTTTACCTAACTTGGATAGCTTTTGTATATAGATTGGATGTGTGTGTGTGTGTGTGTGTGTGTGTGTGTGTGTGTGTGTGTGTGTGTGTACTCCCCCCCTCACTGGGAAATAACATATCAAAAGATTAGGAAATGCATTTTACAATTTTTGTATGCAATATTAGTCCATTTCTTGGCAGAGACCCAAATCTATTGTGGCGAGAAAGTAATAGATGAACTAACTAGGGACTCAGACTTACTGGCTAGTGTCCAAGAAACATTAAAAAATTGAGTACTGAACATAACAAGTAGGATGGTGCATGCAAATTTAGATGTCTTATTGAAAAGAGCACATTTATTAATATATTAGACTTGTAGACGTGAGGGTGTTTTAATACCTACTCAGAAATTACTCATGGGTCGGTTTCACAGAAATATCACTTGCATAAGTGTGAACTTTACGGAAATGGTGCCAGGCATGAGTGATCATGGCTGGACTATTCTAAAGAAAACTGGAATGCCTGTAGTTAATGATATTATATTTTACAGGTAAAAATTTTTAAGAGGGTAGATATCATGTTAACTGTTCTTATCACAATGAAATAAAAATTTTAAAATAAAACTCAGTAATGGGCAAAATATGTTATTGTCACTGTCAAACTGTCATCTTTCTTCCTAATTCCTTAGAAACTACTTAACATAACTTTATTTGATGCCTACTATGTGTCAGGCTCTCTTCTAAGACACTAGGAATATCCAGATAAATTAAAAAGATTAAAAGCATTATTATACAGGAACTACATATTTTGTCAGAATTATTTAAGATAGAATTCACATACAGTAAAGTGTACCTTTTAAAATGTACAGCTTGAGGAGTTTTGACAAATATATACAGACATATGACCATCACTACAATCAATATACAAAACTTTTCCATCATCCCAAAAAGTTCCCTGCTAATCTCTGTAGTCAATGCCTTCCTCAGACCCCCAGCCTCTAGCAACCACTGATCTGATGTTTGTCCCTGAAGTTTTGCCTCTTCCAAAATGTCATATAAATTCATTCATATGAAATATAACCTTTTGTGTCTATTTTCTTTCACTTAGCACAATGCTTTTGGATCCATCCTAGTTGTTTATATATATCAGTCATTCACACCTTTTTAATCACTGAGTAGTATTTCATTTGTTTATACATTATCCAGTTGATAGACTTTTGAATTGTTTTCAGTTTTGGCAACTATGGATAAAGCTGCTGCAAGTATTTGTGTACAGGTCTTGTCCATTGTGTGGGCTTATATTTTCAGTAGGCAAATACCTGACAGTGAGATTGCCAGGTAATATGATAAGTTATGTTGAACATTGTAGGAAACTGTCGAAGAGTTTTTGAAATGATTCTACCATTTTGCTTTCTCACCACAGTGAATGAGATTTTTAGTAGATCCGCATCTTGTTGACATCGCCAGTCATTTTAATTTAAGTATTTCTAATCAATATGTAATGGTATCTCATCACACTTTTCACCTGCATATTGCTAATGACCAATAATGTTGAGTACCTATGTACGTGCTTATTTGTCAACCAGGTCTCATCCTTGGTAAAGTGTGTTCTAATCTTTTGTCCATTTTTAAAAATTGGGTTTTTGTCTATCTTATTGAACTCTTCTGTGAATTTAAATATTATTTCCTAATGTGTTAAATGAAGATTATGCCTATCTCACTGTTATTTGTGTGAAAATAAATGAAACATATGTACAATTGACGATTGAACAACTTTGTGGGTCCACTTGCATGCAGATTTTCTTCCTTCCCTGCCATTTCTCAGACAGCAAGATCAATGCCTCCTTTTCCTCTTCCTCCTCAGCTTTCTTAATGTGAAGACGATGAGAATGAAGAGCTTTATGGTGATCCACTTCCACTTAATTAACACTAAATATATTTTCTCTTATAATTTTCTTAATAATATTTTCTTTTTGCTAGCTTACCTTATTGTTAAGAGTACAGTATATAATACATATAACATACAAAATATATGTTTGTTGACTATGCTATCAGGTCAACAGTAGGATATTAGCAGTTAAGTTTTTAGGGAGTCAAAAATTGCAAGTTGGTTTTCAACTGTATGTGGGGCCAGTGCCCCTAATTATCATGTTGTTCAAGTGTCAACTGTACACAAAAATCTGTAGAACAGTGTCTAACTGTAGGTATTACATAAATAACTATTACTCTGCTTCTACTATTGTAAAATATAATTCCATTTTTAAGATACATACTGTCTAGTTAAAATCAGTATCTTTTTCTTTCTTCCAGGTAGTGTCCCATCTCAAACATTCAGCATATTACCTTATCCTCAACTAACCTTTAATAAAGTACTAAATGTTAACTGAGACATTGCATGGTAACAGATAATCCAATAATCCCTGCAGGGTGATCTTCATCATTCACAGACAGAAATGTCATCTAAAACCTTGAGGAGTGGGGTTGTGTTGGTTGAATGACCATTTGGTGCAGTTGAATTGTAGTGAGATGACTTCAGCAGGTGAATCTTTTTAAAACTGATACATAATAATTGCACATATTCATAGGGCACGTGATATTTTGATACATGCATATAAAGTATAATGATCAAATCAAAGCATTTAGGTTATTCATCACCTCAAACATTTATTATTTTTTGCATTGGTAAAGTTTCAAATCTTTTCTTCTGCTATTTCGAAATATTCAATAAATTATTATGAACTGTAGGCACCCCACTGTTCTATCAAATATCAGAAGTTATTCTTTCTATCGGCCATTAGGGCTTTCCTTTCTTTTTGTTGTTGTTAAACTGCTCTATTTTGTTAGTGATTACAGAATTAAAACAACTACTCCCTACCCTTTTACAAGTTTTAGGCAGAAATTAAAATCTGATAACAAAGCGTTCTTGAAAATGTAAGAAAGTGGAAATTTCTATGCCTTATTGATGGAGGTGTTAAATTGTTAAAACAATTTTGGAGAAAATATTGTCAATGATGGAGAACTTTGAAGATGTCCATTTCCTACCCCATTAATGTCATTTCCAGATATACACTTTGGAGAAATATTCTCATACTATAAGGAGACATGTTCAAGGGTGTTCCCTGCAGCATTATGAACATGAAAAAGCATTCACTGATTTTGTTGCTACTAATATGTTAAAAAACAATTTATATCTCTAATTAGACTTTTAGCCTTTCATTTTTCTGCAAGTTACTTTCCAGAAAAATCTACCGGGCTCTGTTATGAACTGGTCTTCTTATCTGTCATGTTTTGAGAGAATCAGGATCACCCAGGAAGGTTTCTACTACCTAAATAAATTCAGTGTTGTGCACAAGAAAATCTGCACTCCACAGGCAAATTTGAAAAAGAGTCTGCAAGAAGTCTTTAAGGAGCAAATTGGGAAATTTAGATCATTTCTTGCTGAAGTGCTTAATATCTGGTAACGTGAGTACTTGAAATATCTTTGAAATGCCAGTTGGGAAAGGAAAGAATTAGATTTTCTAGAGTATAACCTTGAGTCATCAGGGCCCTCAAATAAAGAGTTTGCACCCTCTGTTTCCCTTTCAGAAAGAGAAATAGTCACACAGTACACAGTAAGTTCATGTTAAGTACTGGTCAAAAAAGTGCATCAATACACCTTCAGAAACATCTTCTATATCTTCCACATTTCCACATGGAGTCTTATATAAAAATTATTAGCATTTAGTGATTTAATAATAAACCCCAGGTCTTGAAAGCACCTCAATGATTTAAAATATTTGGTTTTCCCCAATGAGCTAATTAAGCAAAATTTTGAATAATATAATTTGAAATAATAATTACTGGATTTGGGGAAGTCAACTCTATGTTATCAAGAAAATTTCATACATGTCCATTTAGCACAACTTCAAAAATATAGGTAATATGCATCTCTAGCAAGGTTGTCAAACCAATATACCCATACATTGCTAGAATCAAAATATACTGTGATATATTATTAAACATTATTGCCAAGAAATAGAAAATGTGCAAGCTATTTTGTCCAATAATTCTACTTGCATGGCCAAAAAAAAGGAACCAGCTATATTCTTCAAGATGTTTATGCAATATTATATTACATAAAAATGTTATGAAGAATATAATGCCACAATATGGTATTAATTAAATTATTGAGCACATCTAATTATGTGAATATTATGCAGATCTTCAATATAATAAATTGAAACAATATGTCAACAAAAGTGAAGGACTTGATATATCTAAAAATGCTGTTCTGTACTATGATTAAATTATGCCAAATTTATGAATTCCTGTGGACAGAAATTTGAGAGAAGATGGTAAATACTAGTTCACTTTTTGGGACGGTTTAGGAACATTGATAAAGTTATTTCTTTTATTTTTAACATTTTATTACTTTCGTTTTTCATGTGATTTTAAAAGAAATAACTTCACATACAGCACCTTATTCCTTGAGCATATTGGTTTATTTAGAGCTACCCCTCATCCCTCCACACAATAGCCAACATTAATGGGAATTTTCCGAAGATACCTAGAATAGCATAAATCCATACTCTTTGCTTAAATATATCACATCATTTTAAAATAAAAGGAATATTTTTCTTCTTTTCTTTTGGGCTCCAGCAGGTGGGATCACCTACATAAGATATATCTCCCCTAATGTATTCCCTATGACTTTAGTCAAGCTTTCCCTGAGTTTATGTAATCTGAACAACCTTAAAAACTAAATAAATAAAAATCTGAACAGGTGGACTTCTGAGCAGGAAGAGTTTTCTTAAGCTCTCATGGCTCTAATTGTTACATGCAAATTGTTCAATAAATAACGTTGGCCATAAAAAGAAAAGATATTAATTAAGAAGAGGATTTAGGCTGACTCAGTCTCATACATGAGACAAAAGGTTAAGTAAATGCCAAGGCCGCTGTGCCTCTTCAAACAATGAATATTAGTTTTAGAATCATTAATGTCTGCTTAGAAAACAGAGTCATATTGGAGAATTGTATGCCAAAATAACCAAGGCCAGAGCTGTTTCTGTTCAATCTGAATTGAAATAATTCTCCAACCAACGGCTAAATGTATGCAGTTAAGAGTGTTAGGCAGGACAACAGGGACCGGCACTTTGAATATGTAGCCAAATTGAGATCATGTTTTTCTTTGAATGTAATAATATGCATAGTTAATACATATCAGCAAAATCTGATCAACTTTGCTGAGGAAAAGCAGGGCTAACTGGTGACGGGAAGCCATTGCATTTTCTGACAGGAGGACAGTAGAGTCCCCAGGGCAGGCCAGTGTAGGATAGGATTGAAGACCTGGCCCAGATAGGTCTGCCCACAGCCAGGCAGGTTTCCTCTAAGAGCAGAAAAAAAGTGTCTGCAAAGCAAGATCTTTTGTAGACTCACTTCTGTTTCCCCAATAAGTTGAGCCTCTGGTGCTTTCTGTATTGATCTGGAAATTCTGCAAGCCATCTTGCAGTAATCTTTTCACTGCAAGCCATCTTGCAGTAATCACTTTCCTACCTTCTGGTCAGAGAAGTTGTCCAGTAAAGTTTATAAACTAACAGACCTGGTGAAGTGGCTCATGCCTGTATTCCCAGCACTTTGGGAGGCCGAGGCTGGAGGATCACTTGAGGTCAGGAGTTGGAGACCAGCATGGCTAACATGGCAAAACCCTATCTCTACTAAAAATACAAAAATTTTCTGGGCATGGTGGCTCATACCTACCAGCTACTTGGGAGGCTGAAGCAGGAGAATCACTTGAACATGGGAGGTAGAGGTTGCAGTGAGCTGAGATCGCACCACTGCACTCCAACCTGTGCAACAGAGCAAGACTCTGTCTCAAAAATAATAGTTTATAAACTAATTTATATTTCTTCTATTTCGATTGAGTTTTCCAGTTACCATGTGGGATTCTGACATCTCTATCAATTCAAAATAAGCCCTTTAAGATTAATACTTTCCAAATGTTGGCATAAAGTATTTGTGTTTACAAATCTGGAGAGGTGAAGTATACACTCAAATTCTAAAATTTAGAGGGGTCATTTTGGTGATAAATTATTTTATAACTATTGCTAATGTTAATTTGTATAGAATATATATTTAATATGCGGTTTAAAAATTCCTGTTAAATCCCGGCTGTGTATAATGTCTGGGGTATTAAAAACAATTGGGATTCAATAAATGTCTTTTGCCTCTACTCATATTTCTCTAAATGTCTACATATGAACATTCACTTAAAAGATATTCCGATCCATTACATCTAATGCATTCATTTTTATGATATTGACTTCTGGAATCAGATATTTTAGCTAAATATGGAAAATGTGACTTGTAATTACAGCTTGAACACTTAGTGATTAAAGTGGATTCTGAGGTTTGTATTTCTGAGTTTGGAGGATCCCTGAAATGAGGCAAGAAATGCAGATGAAAAGTGAAGTGAGAGGAAACGAAGGAGGGATGCTGGTTAGGTGTCTGCCCCTTGGCTGCTCGATGGAGCAAGTTCAGTTAGCAGTTCCACCGGGTCCTGCTCTCATTTCTCCACCTTGAAACTGTGTGATGCAACCTGCCTCCCTCATGCCCCCTCTACTACCTTTCTCATTTCTCAGAAATATTTTATGAGGTTAAAGGAAATGTCTAAAGAAACACATCAACACTAAAAGAGTCTGTTGGTAGAGATAAAAATCATTAAATGTGAGATGGCTTAAATATCTTCAAAGCAGGATAAAATTTCAGAGCATTGTTAGTTTTTATTCTCTAAATCACTAATCATGAATTTGAAAGAGACTATTTTTTGCTTATGATAAGCCCCTTACTGAACGCTTAACTCAATGACCAAAATTTCAACTTATATGTATATATAAAATACACATGAGCACTATGTAGATAATGCATATATACACATTATACACACATGTGTATTATGTAAATAAAATATATATGTATTATGGATATATAATGCTTATATACTTAGATACATATGCTTATATATAACTCATATATAAATATGTATATATGTATATATGTGTATATATATACATACATGCACACACACATATGGTTGGAGAGTGAAGCTACGTGTGTGTGTGTGAGTGTGTGTGTGTATGCCTTCCAGACAGTGTAGAAATAGAGACAAATTTGTCCTCTGAAAACACCTCCTGAAGCAGCTGACAGGCCATGAAAACTAACAGGTCATAGACAGGACAGTCTTACATTGGGTCCCTTTGTTAAAATCTGGGTTGAATTTCAAAACCAATTGTTTCTATGCCAAGTTACCCTAACAAAGGTCAGCAATGAGGTAGGCATGGCCATGGAGGTGGTGGGTGCAGGGAACTTTGTATTTGACAGAAGTTCTGAGCCCCTGATGTTATAGAGGCAGGTGGGTAAAGAGTGAAGTCTCATGTTGGTCCTCCTCTGTCCTGGAAGGGATGAGAGGCTTTATGTGGACAGGGATAGATAAAAAGCAAGGTAATTTATCAAGGATGGGTGAAGGGTGTGGTACAGAATGGAAAAGAGTGAGTGAAGTACCCAGAGGAAAAGATAAAAATGAAGACAGTATATGTATGTAGAGTGAAATAAACAAGAGAAAGCACAGAAGGCGGCAGATGCAGAGGCAGAAACAAACAAAACTAGGAACCCCAATTGAGGAGACAAACGGGACAAAATATAAAATCATAGAAGAGGTTGGAACAGAGCCAAAGTATGAGAATGTGAACTGGGGTGGGGAAGGGAAATAGAGAAAGCAGTGGAGTAACTGGTTTAAGGTAAAGATAAATACAAAGAAACTACATCAAGTGAGACAGCAAGTAAAGGCAAAGGGAACACTTTGAGGGGACCAGAGAGTCTGATGGCATTGGAGAAGTCACCAAAATGGCAAAGACATTATGGGAGGAGAAAAAAATAGAAGAAACTCTATGTTCAATACAAAGGCAAATCAAGTGTATTAAAAGTCCCCTTTACTAAGTAAGCACAGGTGCCTGGAATGGAATAGAGGCAAAGGGGACACAAGAATGGATGTCATGTGTCCTTCCTTTTAGAAATCCATAGTGAGAAATTCCAGTTCAGTGTGTAAGAATCAACTGTTGAGAAAAATGAGGAAGTTATTTTTAAGTACTAAATGTTTGTTGGGGACAGTAAATGTGATAGGAGTTAAAAGGTTAGAGAAGACGATCTTGTCAAGTTATTGGCAAAATTTTGATTACAAAAGCCTTGAGCTGGAGCTTGATGGAGAAGCAACTTTTTGCAATGATGGACAGATGGATGTTCTACACTTAGTCCCTCTAAGCCTCCTGCTGCGTTTGATATTTGTAAGGGAAGTCTTGTACCCCAACCTCCATCACTGCTAATGCACCCAAATTGCTCTTCTCTGACCTGGCCCTGGCCTCAGAAGCTGCAACCCCATCTCCAAATATATCCTTCCCTTCCATGCCTCTGTGTTTGGGGCAGCAATACTTCCTACTACGCTGATTTATCCTACTTGCTCTATTCTAAACTTCTTCATCATAAATCATCTACTCGTCCTCCTAGGCTTAAGTCAAACACCATCTCTAATTAAATAAAATAAATTAAAGTACTGCAGTTAAAGTTTCTGGGACATTGTCTAAACACAGAAGGCTGCAAATAGATGCTAGTTTCCAATTCCAATACAGATGATTGACCCACTCAGTCTTCGTTCGATCTTTCCTCTAATTGAAGAGATAAGAAAACTAAAACTATTTTCCCAGTTTCCTTGCAGCTAGAGTTTAATGTGAATTAAATTTAGCCATATTTATACCTACATGACTTTGAAGGGTGGAATGAGGTGGAGCTACCTCCTTGCCCCTTTGGCTGTTTCCACAAGGGGACAATGTTCTGAGGAGATGAGGGTCTTCTATGGTGGAACTCATTATCAATTTTTCAGTTTCCTAAATGTGCTGAGAGGCACTTAGGATGGTAATAGTGGAAGTACCAGCTACTTAATTCCAGTCCCCCTTCCAGCTCCACTGGCAGTCTTACAGGGAATAGCTCCTTTAGAGGGTCCAAATCATTCTAGGAGATATTCCTGACAGCTCAGCCTAGAACCTCAGCTCCCAATTCTTCCACCAATTTTTAAGAACCCAATTCCCTGTATTAAATTCCTTCTGCTTAAAATATTTTGAGAATTTTCTGTGTATCCATTGAAACCTGGCTGATAGAAGTTCCACTATAAATAGCTACAGCAATTTGAAGACTTGTAAGGCAACAATCATGTACTCTTATGTGCTGTAGTTAATTGTTTAGGGATTACCCATGCTTTCTTGGCCTTGTATGCTGTAAGTCCTCAATATCCCAAAATATATAGCACAGGGTCAAATAGGATATCCACAAAAGTGGATTAATCACTGCATTCAGTTCTCAGTATCAGGTCCCAGGCAGCGTGGGGAGTACCTTCACTGTTTATTATTGTTCTTCTCCTGGACTGTTCTTTCTGTACTCCTAAACCAACAATTAGACAGGGAAAGTAAAAAATTCTGACACATCATACCATTCCCAATTTGCTAATATGTTCCTTCTGAATATGCTTTAGTGTCAAGGTTGGCGGTGGGGTGGAGAGAAACAGTGTTCAGTATGCACTTAAGGATTTAAAATATCTTTGAGGTCCTTTTTCCAAAGACTGCAGCTACCTGAAAATGGGATTTCATGTGAAAATTTGCTGGGAGGGAATCCTTAATGTTGATATGAAACAGGTACACAAGAATCAGGACCTGAAATCCAAAAATAGTGCCAATAAAATGAAGCATTAAAATAATGCTAAATAATGTTATTGTTGGCTTTCTGTGAGTCTCATTGTAATTTCTGTAATTAATATATTTATATTTATAGTTAAAACATAAAGCAGAATTAATAAGAGATCACGAGCTTGAGTTTTATAAGCTGCTGCTTTCCACAGCCTTGGGAATTTTGAGATGTTTTAGGTATTTTATGATGCAATTATTATCTTCTTCAGGCTTCAACTCACAAATATTGAATTTGGTTTCTTTGTCCAATTTGTAAATTATCTTTGTCTGAACCAACATCAAATAGAAAAGAAAGCAGCAAAATATGTGTTATTACTAATTTTCTTTCCACCATGTTACAAAATTTCTAGTTCATTCCAAGTACTTGCCTAAGAAATGTAAGAACAAAGTACTGAACATTGAGAAAGTTAAAACAATTAGTACATTAATTCATTGTTAAATACCAGTCTTGATCTAAAGCAAAAACAAGAAACAAGGTGGTGTATAAAAATGCTAGTCTTAAATCTTGTAAGTGTTTTTCAAAATGAATGACCAAGACATGTTTATGTGATCCCTCCATTTCTCTTCTTCCCACTCATTTCCACTCTACAAAAGTCCACACATCATTATATTCAAGAAACATATGCAGCCACTTGGAAAATATATATTTGAGTTTTTCACAAATGCCCCAATGTCCCTGTCATGTAGATGCAAGTGTCATTAGAAGAAGATATGTAATGTATTAAGTGTTTTGACATTCTGGGCATGTTGACTTAGCCTTTGGATGTCATTAATACTTAACTTGCTACTCCTCTAGTTCAAGTTGAATTTCTTGGGCTTGGCCTTTAGTGAGGGTATTACTGAAATTCACCAATGTTACATCCTTTCCCTTAACTGAGAAGCTACCATATTTGCAATTAAGAATCAAGAAAATATCAGGAGGAGTCAATCATTTCCAGTTGCCTCTTGCTTCTTTCACAGAGGAGCTGAGCCCATCAAAGAGAAGCCAGACTTTTTTTAACCAAGGAAGTGCCCATCCCACAGACACATGAAATACACATTTTACTTGTTAATTCATTCTTTCACTTTCCATGTGCTAAACAAGAGGATTATTTTGAAGAAGAAGTCTAGTCTCAGACTTGGAAAGCTCATAGTCTCCCGGGGGAGACAGACACATCAATAAAATTTGCCCGGCTCAGTGATGCTTCCTGCCACAGAGGCATCAACAGTGCCCTCTGGGAACACTGGGAAGGGGCAACCCAGAAAGGAGCCCTGAATACATTCTCAGTAAATATGCAAACTTCTTGCTAAATGTGTTGTGGTGGCAGTGGAGGACAAGTTGATGTCATTATATTCCTTTTAGAGAGAGAAAAAAAAAATTCTGAGATGCAGGAAAAAATGGAAGTAAACTTTTCCACAACCATCATACAGAGCTGAGATTAGAACCGCTTCTGATGGCACAGTGACTCAGCCCAGCAAAATAGATGTGCTGTTCCAGCATTGCTTGGCAAAAAGCCCTCCCTGCCATGGGTAGAAAAGATGCTACATTATGCTTCATATTCAAAATATGTTATACAATCCAGTTGGAATTCACTGAAGCTGAAGTGTTTCTCACTTCATTCTAGATCCTTAAGGGACACCTGAAAGTAAACGGTGGGTAAAGTACCAGCTATTTTTCTATGTGTCTTCTCCTTTACAAAGTCAGCTCTTCCTCCTTACATTCCTATTCACGTTAAAGTGGCTACTGGTTCCCTGTTATGCAAAAACAAAGAGTCAGAATTAACTGTGAGCCTTTTCTTTTGCCTTTTTACTCCTATTTAATCAGAACCTAAGGTTTACCCATTTTTCTGAGTATCACATGACCATATATTCTTTTCTATTCCCTGTCCCTCCATTCATGTCATGACACCCTCACTCTTCCAGTGGTACTCCACCTGCCTGTCTGTCTCTAAGCTCTTTGGATTAACACCTCTGATTTGTCTCCCTGCATTTCTCCTATGATCAATTTACCATGCACCCAAGTCCCAAAACACTAGTCTCTCTTCTGCCTTAAAGAAAAAGGATGTTAGCTTGGTCCCCACCACCTTTCTAGACTCGGGTTCACAGGTCCCCTTCTTGCTCCCTGACCCAGCCAACCACTTCCTCACTGTTGCTCAAATTCAACTGGCATTTCCGCTTTTTCATTTTTGCCTGGGTCACTGGGAGAATGAAATTCCTGGATTATCCCTTTCTTTATATCTGTCTTTCTTAAAATCCCACCTTTTGTCAAGGTTTCACTTCATCCCCGTGAAAACTTTCTTGATCATCACAGCTAATCACATTTTCTTTCTGCTCTGAACTCTCAAAGACATTATAAGCCAAACCCCTACATTGGCCCTCAGCATTAACAGAGCTGGTCAGGAAACATTGTATTTTCATGCCTGCACATCAAATTTTCTCAGATATTTATTGAAGGCCTAATATAGGCCAGTCATTGTGAGAAATGCTTTTTTATATCATCTTAATAAAGTCTTCCAAATACCTCATGCATCAGTAGTCCATTTTCAGGTGAGAAAACCAAGTTCCAAGAAAAAAAAAAAATTCCTGAAAGACCTAGAGCCACAAAGCTAGCAAGCATCCAACCCGGAATAGAGCTTGTCTGTCAGATGGCGGGTCCATTAGATCTCCATTGATACTATTCAGTAAACACCTTGATAATAAGGACTATGCATAGGATCTCTTTAGAAGCCACCAGTGTTAATGTAATGCAAATGCTCAATGGATATGCATCAATTAATAGCTTTGTTTCATAGATGCTCTGCAACCTGTGTTTTAAAAGAGTAACAGTGGAGTATAAGCCAACAGCCTCTAAATGTCCAACTACGTTTATGTTCTGCAGAAGTCTAAATACAAACCTATTCTTGTCCCTCAAGGAAACTACAAGAAAGCAGATTTGTTCATCACTGAGAAAGGGAAAGTTTTAGAAATCACCCCTGTCAGTGAGCAAAGAGGCCTCAATATGTCCTGGTAGCCCTTTTGTCTTCACCATTAGATTTGGGGTTAGGGTAATGACATAAGTCTCCTAGAGTATATTTTGACATAGAAGATGGTGACACCAAGTCTGTGAATTTGCATCACTCTGCTCTTTGGTATTTGGTCCTCCACAAAAACCTTCCACCTGTTTGCACCAATACAATTAGGTGTTCCCAATGGCCCTAGTGAGAAGTGGTGACCTGTTATTTCACCACGGTGCCAAAGGAAAGGAGTGGCAAGTCCTGCTTGGGACAAGATTCCTTTGGATATAGAAAAGTCTTCATTATAACCAGGTGAAAAATAGGAGAGTTGAGCATCTGAGATTCCTCAAAACACTGAACAGAGATATGACTTGCTTTAAGTTCAAAAAGTTCATGTCTGCACAGCCAGTGATTAAGGAAATTTTTCATAAACCTCAGAGGTTCTGTGAAGATGCTGGCTTCTAAGAATGTCAGTCTCTGTGATGAAAGATAACTGAAGTCAGGTTAAAGAATAATGTTTGCATCTTAACTGTGTGGGTTCAAGAAGCTGTACCCCACTAGAGTTAGCTAATATTATGCAAGCTTTGAAAAGAGAGAGATGTTTTTGTGACTAGTATAACCTAGGGAGAATAAAAAGTCTGATTTGATGAAAAGCCTCTGGTAAAATTAGAACCTGCTTCTATGCTTATTCAAAGAAAATGGAAAGTAATGAAAATTAAAAGAGTGGCAAAGGAATCTTGCAAAAATCCTGACAAGATGGCAATCTAGAATTCAATAGAGTTGATTTTGTCTTTCTCTATGGTTTCATCAGATTTTTTTTCTCTTCCTTTCCATTTCTCTCTCTTTCTGTCTCTCTCGAATAGCAACACATGCCTTCTTTCTTAGCAAATTTATTATATTCATAAAAAAACAATTTTAGAGAGTGCATGTAAGCTTTTAAAGAAGAAGTTTTTTCTTTAAACAATGGGGAAACTATGCATACCAACAATCTGACAACAGTTACCTGATGCAAAATTAATTCAAGGTGTAGTGTAAGGTTCTACAGAGACAGAAAGTGGCTGATTTTAGGCAATTCTTCAATTTAAAAAATTTAGCCTGGAAAATGGAATTTTCCTGGACTATCATGATTTGAAAACTGCTTATTTTATCAAGAACCAGGTATAGAACCTGGAACGGGGATTAGTGGCATGTTTAACATAGGGGGCCAGGAAGAGGCTGAAGGTGGACACAAACAAGATCTAAGTGTGTTACCCGCAGAGGACATCCACACGGTTAAGATCAAAGTCAGGAGACATGGAGTTAGCCAATGTTAACCAGCGTAGAATTCATTAATTGATGAAATCTAATGGGTGCCATAGTCTCTGCTCCACAGGCTTCAGAGTGTGAATACAGTCCAGACCTATGGGACAAGCCAGACCCTGAAGTCAAAGCTGCAGGTACAAGAACAAGAATCAAGAGAGCAAAGTGAGCTATAGAAGTCTAAATCCCAGGACTTTCAGTAAAACACCATTAGATCACTGTTGAGCCAACCACAGTAAACAGCAATCTGCTTATTTCCAAGAATTAATGATGAATGTTTTATCCCTGGGCAGGGTTGGAACAGGCCAGGGATTCAGTCTGATCCTGGAATTCAGGGGCATCCCAGGTGCTTGAGGACCTTTCCTCTTGTTGCCCAGCCTAGCACACAGAAAAGAAATCATGTCACTGAAAAGGTGTGGACTACTGAGACTTTTTCCCAGTGCTGATGTAAGGAGTAGTGATAATTACAGATTGGAAGCATATAGGATAGTGCCTGGCAAATACTGGGCTGAAATCTTTATCCTTCAGTGTCTCGTTAGGTGCCCTTGTGTAAACCACACAGCCTGTCTGAGACTCAGTTTCTACTTGTGTAGTGTGGGCATCATGATACCCCAGCGCTTGTCCTTGGTCTGCCTGTTCTCACATCTGTTTTCTGCCTTTTCTCTGCTCTGCTCTATATTTCAGGATACAGACCCTACAAAAAGCATTTCTCTGTTTTCTGGCCAATGAGAGGCACTGGGGTGGGTGGTATGGAGGGCAACGGAATGAGAGATTTCCCTATCGGTCTCACTGCCTTGCATGGCGTTTGCAGAAGTAACCGTCTTTCCTTTGTGGTTCTCTCTGGGCTCTAGGAATTCCACCTCCTTCCTTTTCCTGCCAATATGAGAGTGCCTCGCCATTTCCGGTTTGGCTTCTCAGTCTTATATCACCTGTGTTAACCATTCACTGTCTTAAATTCTCTGGATTACCAATTCTCTGTATCTAATCTTCCCTGTTGTAAATATTTAGAGGTTTCCTGCTTGGATCCTGACTAACACACTTTCCTTATAGTGTTATTGTAAGGGGTAGTGATAATTATGGACACAATGCATCTAGTACAGTGCCTGGTGAATAATAAAGTTCTCATTCACTTGCCAAATGTGTGGTTGTAGAAGGAAGACCTGCTGTATGTGAGCCTCTCCAGTTCCTGTTTCAGACTCTATCTCTAGTTTGTCTTCATTGTGCCTATACTCTCCACGGCATTTGTTTGGTAACAAGACATGCAGGGTTTTGCATGTGAGGTTAGTACTTTTAAATTAATGTTTTATTCCATTTATGGCCATAAATGTGCCAGAAATGTTCTGGCTCAGCAGAACCTCCCAGCAGGTTCTGATTAAAGCCTGTTGCTGAACATCTGAGTGTTCACATTTACTTCCCCCTCCCCTCTTAGGGTAGTTTGTGAGAGTACCCAGTGCCCCAGGTGGTCTGAGGCTGGGCACTCCCTCCTGAGCCCAGCTGATGTTTTCTTGCTTAGCTTGAGAGGACCATACATGGGCCCATGGCAGCTGTGACAGATCCTGGACAGCTATCACAGGCCAGGTTTTCTTGGCCATGGTGTTAGGCATCTGTGTGCTTACCTATGAGGTGAGCAGTGCAATGTCATTGTTCTGCAAAAAGGAATAAGAGCAGTGCAATGTCATTGTTGCTTACAGGTGTTTTTTTTTTAGCTCCTACAGGCTACCACGAAACCCTTTTCCTAGAAGTACAATTAGTATCTCTTTCCTGCATACTTCATTGTTAAAACTCAGGAGTGTGGAATAGGCCTTTTAAACCATAAGTTAGCCTCAAGATCAACACTCTTTTCTTTAGAATTTGGATCATGACTAGGGACTTCCTCTGTATGTCTTTGGCATGATTTTAACCTCTTTGAGCCACAGTGTCCTCAGTCATAAAACTAGCACAACAGAACCTTCCTAAGACTTTTTTTTTTTTTCAAATCACAAGTATCAGCTGCTTAAAAATCAAGGGATCCATGAAGTAAACAAGCCATCTCATCTGTGTAGATCTAAAGAATTGTAGATTGTTTGGATGCAGAAGGTTTAATCTCAAGACTGTAGGACAGACAGAGTCACTTTGATATCCAGTGGCTCCTTGAATAGCCTTTGTCCTGTTTCTTAGCTCATCTAGATAACCCAAGACTTACACCATTTTTTGTTCTGTGGAAGCTACACAATTAGAATAAAATACGGCTCTTGTCCTCAAAAAGGTTTTAGTTCAGTTGAAGAGAGAGCAGTATAGTTTCTCTTCCATTCTGCTTAGCTGTAGTAAAAAGAGACTCATGTCTGGCAAAGTATGGCCCATTTCTTATAAGATGAGGCCTGGAGATCACTGCTAGCAACTGTCTCTCCTTATAGAATGTTTTGAATAATGGAAGAAAACTAAATTTGCCAGTAAAACAAATCCCAAGCTAAGTTGTGAGCCCCCAGGGTATCTATTATAAAAGCTCATTTCTTAGGGCTAAGCTCTCTTGGACTGGCTCAACAGAAGAGTCTCATCATAAAGTCAGGCATCGTTCCTTTTCCAGAAATTAACTCTTTTAAATCTTCCAATTTTTCCCTTTGTGTTTTTCTATGTAAAATCCTGATCTACAAGGCTATGTTGATAAACATTGTTTAAAAATTTCCAATTTTCTTTCCTCGAAAAATTAAGGTAAATAATTTATGAGCCCAGTATCGAGTGTTTCTTTCTATCTTTTGATTCTTTCCTCCTCCAAATAGGAAGACAGGAAACACTTGGATCAAAGACAATATCCAGCCTATTGTCCATGCTGGTCTTCCTTTAAAAGAAGGGACTCCAGAATCATACTTAATAGAAATCAATGGCAAATGGGCACGGTGTACGAACTACAGAGTCTTAATTGCTGGGTTATCTGATCTGGGGAGCTCATGCCTAGATTCATAGAAATTTGGAGCATTTATGGAGTTATCAAGATAGTTTAGTAGGTCAGGGAATGAACAAGAGTGGAGGGGGTGGGGTGAATGTATTTTTTCCTTTGGCTGGCTCCATAGCATTTTCTTATCAGAAGATTTAGTGATGTAAAGTTTCAATGGCTTTCTCTTCCTACCACACCATCATTTCCCTTTTCCTTTTTTCTTTCTTTGCAGGTAGCTCCTATCTGTAACGTCAGCAATAATCACTGTGGTATTGTTGCTTAGGCAGTTTTGAAGAGTCAGAAGTGGGCTATAATTGAAGAGTTCATTACCAAGATCGGTTGGTTCCCTGATTACAGTGGCAAGGTGAAATATTTATCCTCCCCAAAAAGCTCCTGCACAACTGTTCTCCAAGTCACCCACTTCTCACTCTTTTTTCATTTGAACCCGGATGAGCTTGTCAGCAAAATTAAAGGTATGTCATTCACATCGTGCCTGCATTGCAAAGGACTATAAACCTGCCAACCTCTTTGATGAAATAAAAGGATTTTATTTATGATTCATGTAGGAATATGAGGTTATTTTTATTCCGTCAGTACACTAATAATCAGACAAGGGCTCGGGAAATGAGGAGCCCACTGACAGGGAAGGTTCTGATAAAGGGGAACCCTCTAGGGTGTTTGCCCCTCTTTGTAATATCCTTTCTAGTGTGAGGTTATGAGCGTGGCAGAGTGTGAGCCAGCTATAAGGCTTGGCTGCAGGAACAAAGACAGATGCAATCCAGCAGGACTTGGGATGCCATCCGTTGAAGGGGAAATAAAAAAAGCAGTCCCTTCGACGAAAAAGTTTTTGCTCCGGCCTCAGGTTAGCAATTTGGAGCCTCCCCAGTTTCCTGTGATGTCTCCAGTTCAAAAGACAGCCGATCCTCCAGTCTGCACTCCTACTGGGCATTCTAGCCTAAGTTAAAATAATAATAATAATATGAAAAGATAAGTAAAAGAAAAAGAGAGAAAGAAAAGCCAATTGGCCAGGTTCCTTCCACAATCATTAACCACTTGTTCTTGTCACCCGATGTCCTTGGTTAAGGTGATCTGACTTAAAGGCAAACAAATGTGGCTGAGTATATTTCAAAGGACACCCTTGTCTTGTTATTTCAAATACTCCCATAATTTGGGGCCCCTTTCATCTTTGTTCCTACTCTAGGAAGTGCTTGAAAGTTATTTTAATTCAAGTTGGGGGTAAATTCTCATTCTTACCCATTACTCCCATTGAGATGACCTCAAGCAATTCTGAATAAAAAGTTATCACGGCATGAACTGGGCAGCATTAAGGCCTGTGATTTTTTCAGCAGTGACATCTTGGCAGAGAAACACAAAGACATACAATCTATTGAAAATAAAGTGCAAGAAAGTTCACTGGAGGAAGGAAAATAATACTAATCCTTTATTCAGTAAGCAGTAAGTCAAATGAGGTGCTTTTTTTTTTTAAGGTTTAGTAAGTGAAAAGTACATTTAAAAGGCACTGTCAGCTCAGATGGGGCAGGAGTAGTTATCTGATGGGGTCCTGCCAAGAGATTTGTTTTTATGACAAAGTGTCAATGAATGTTATCCGCATGTATTTATGTATATGCATCCACATATCTGTCTAGAAAAGACACACTGGCAGGAGGACCTGTCTGAAAATCAGGAGTCCTGGCTAGTTTTTCAGAATCAGGGGTTCACTGTTTGCCTTCCTCATTCCATCCAGAAGGGTGCTTTTTTCAATGATGTTATTGCATCTTTGACTGAAACATGCGTTAAAGGACACCAGAACATTCTTGCAGAATGACCTAATCCCTGGAGGTGTTATCTCCAGAAGTAAAACCCCTGGCTTCACTCCAGAGTAACCAAGGCCTGAGCCATAGATCCTGTGAGAAGGCGCGCACAATGCTTCACCCCAGAATCTGTCTACTTGGGCGCTGACTGGTTAAACTTCACCTGTCACCCTGTACTACCAGAACAAAGTAAGACAAAAAATGTCTTGCTTGGGAACTATATGGTCAAAATAATTCATCCCTTTAGAAAGCCAAAAAGTAATCTTAAAAAAAAAAAAAGTTTTCAATGCATAGTCTGATAAAGTAACCACTTAGTTTCAGAGAAATGGCATGTTTAGAAGTGCCCTTTGCTGGAAGCCTTAAACCTGCATTCTAGTCTGTATTCCACAGCTAAACTTTGATATGGCTTTAGCAAGTGACCTTACATCTGCATGCCTCTGTCTTATCATATCCAAAACATGACTCTCTCAGCCCCTTTCTCAACTGTGTGAGCAGTAAAGGATATATTGGGTGTAAATGTTTGGGAAGAGATAAACCTTGATACAGAATCAAGCTATTTTAACTGTGAAATTCTACATTTGGAAATGGGCTTTGTAGTAGTGTGTACCAACCAGTATCTTAGAGCTGTATTCTAGAAATGGTTTCTACTCTAAGACAGGATCTGTCACTTTCTCTTGCCACTTGGTGGGTGGAAAAAGCTGGGGAGTGATGGGGCCTGGGAGGCAGTTGTTGGGTTATGCTTGGCACCCACTACAGACTCCCATCAGGTAAATCAAGGGCCCAGTGGTCACTGTCAGAACAGGGTGGGATAAATCTTGAGTCCATAAACATCGTGGAATTATCTAGTTCATGGGATCCAGAGATCCCAAGGTTTTATTTATGTTTCTGTTATTGAAAGAGCACAAAAATGAGGAGTCCTTTATCTAGTTAGCAGTAGGGAATTGACAATATTTTGGAGGAACTATTTGAGAAATTATAGCATCTCTCTAGTCCCATATCACGACCTTTAAAGGCAGCCTCTTTCACCATGACAGAGAAAACCCTGAGAGGTAAGGGAGGTGGCCTTATGCCTTTATTTCCCACAGCCACGAAGCTCACCTCTCATGCCTACCCTAGTGCCAGAAGGTAGAGCAGGTAACTACTGCATGGCCCTAGATTTCATTCTCATGGAGCAGCGAGGTTCATTATATTCTCTTTATCAGCAGTGAGGTTTACAGCTGAAGCCATAAGAGAGATCTGTGTGAAACATGAGCCGAGAGAGAGGCACTGCGTCTCACCATTAATAAGCCCTCTTCTGGGATCCGGCATTAGTGAGATTCAGCGGATCATGGAGCACAGGGGTATCATTTTTACATGATTACTCTAAATTCTTAAACCAGAGGCTTAAGAGAGAGGCTTCTCACAAAGGCAGCCGTGGGAATTGTTGACTGATTGGTACGACACTTTCAGTGGGTTAAACCACTTCAGGTAGCTCCACCTGTGGGGCTTACAGTCCGGTATTTAGCAATCTGTTTTCCAAGGAAGGGGAGAGGTGGCTGAGGAAAGGGAGTGATGTCAGGCGATAACAGGTGAGCTTGACTCATCGCTAGCCATGGTGCACTCCTTGTTAGCAGGATCTGCAGCCCCACCGTTCCCTCCTTCCACCCCTGCTGGATTTGCCTGGCTTCTCACCAGTTTGGTAACTGGGATTATCTGCTTTTTGAACACTAATGCCATTACTTGTCTTTGAAAAGGACTGCACCCTCTCCCTGTAAACTCACCCTCTCTCTTCTTTGCAGAAGTGGGAAGCCTGGTTGGAATGACTGGTTCAGACAACTGGGAACCTGCCCTCTCAGCCCAAACATGCTTCCGTTTTCTGAAATAACAATCATTTTCAGGAAAAAAAAAAATACAGATGCTATTTCCTGTCTCCCTTTGATCCAAAATTCCAGCAACTCCTGTAGTCTCTAGAAGGTCTCTTTGAAGGTAATGTACCTAAATGTGTCTGGATCAAACTCTACTGGGCTTCTCTGTTCATGCATCAAGTAAAGTTTGATTTTATCAGCTCAGAACAGGGTTACCTGCCTCCATTCAGAACAAGCTAACACTCAAACAAAGAAGTTTTCGCAGGAGAAATTTGATGCTACTTTCTGCTTTGCCTCCGAAGGTGGTAAAAACCCAGAAAATGGTCTCAGCACAACTTTAGTGTTTGAACTCTAAAGATGCATTATTATCTGATTAAGTAGGAGCATTTTTTGAAGCCCACAACTTGCCCTTAATGATATTGGGTTGTGTACTATATTCTCTTATTGTTTCAGAGGTTGGCCTCACCTCCTCAGCAATGAATGAGAGGCTATACCATTGAAGAGCAGGGACTATGCTTACATACTACTCTTGAACAAACAGGGCTCCAAGCACAGCCCTGGGCTGACTTCCATACAAATTGGCTGACTTCAATGGAAATGCAATCTGCATTTTTCAGGCTCCTTTTCCCAAAGTCATTGACACTTATTTGAAATGGTGTTCAGTGTTTAAATCTGTATGAGATCTAGATACCATATTGCTATGGGCTGAATTGTGTCCCTCCAAAATTCGTGGGTTGAAGCCCTAACCCCCACTGTGACTGCATTTGGAGACAGAGCCTTTAAAGAGGCAGTTAAGGTTAAATGAGGTCATAGGGTAGGGCTCCAGTTCAGAAGAACTGGTATCTTTACATGAAAAGGAAGAGACAACAGAGCGCGCTCACGCTCTCTCTCTCTCTCTCTCTCTCTCTCTCTCTCTCTCTCTCTCTCTCTCTCTCTCTCTCTCCATACACATAGAAGAAAGGCCATTTCCCGGCCAAAGACAGAGGCCTCACCAGGAACCAATTCTGCTGGCACCTTGATCTTGGAATTCCAGAAGACATAAATGGGAGAAAATAAATTCTGTTGTTTAAGCCACCCAGTCTGTGGTATTTCGTTATACCAGCCAAAGCAGATGAATGCATACACTCCATTTTACAAAAGCTTGAGAGAGGTGAGTTCGTGGCAGAGCCAGGGTTGAAATACACATGTGTGCTCTCACAGCTCATGCTCATTTCACTCTACCACGTTATAGTTGTGAGGTGCAGAAAACACTGGCAGAGAATGGAAGGGAACTGGAGTATACAAATAAAATATTAATATTAAATCACTATGAGTTCCTTACATTATCTTCTCCTTTTACTTGTCAATTTATCTGAGATGCAACAGGCTTTGGAAACCTACAGATCTGTAGATAGTGAGAAGGAATGGGAAGGGAAGGCTGATGGCTACCTCCAGAAGTGACATATATTAGGAAGTCCCAAAAATCCACTACAACAGGGAGTTTTCCATGGAGCTAGTGTCAGGGAGCACCCTCCTCAAGAGATGTTTTGCTTCGTTTCATTTCTCCCAGACCATGCATATGTATGTAACTGAGATAGCTGTTTAGAACTTTTCTCTCACAGAAAATGAGATAACTATTCGGCCAACAGGCTGACAATATGAAAAATGAAGTTATTCTTCCACATACAAAAAATTTCAGATGAATCTAAGATCTAAGTGTAAAAATAAACTACAAAATACTGGAAGAAAATTTGAGTGAGTATTTATACAATTTTGAAGCAGGAAAAGTCTTTTCACATATGACATTGAAGATGGAAATTCTAAAAGAAATATTGATACATTTTTGCCTTATAAAAGTCAATCATACTTGTACAACAATAAAAGCAAACCAGTTAAAAATATTATCAACAATTATTTAAAATGTCTGGGAATATTTGCAAATATGTAGCCAATACAGTGTTAATATATTTAATATATTTGCACACATGCAGTAAACAAAGTGTTAACATAAAATGTTAACAAACTGTTAAGTGTTAGTGTAAAGAGTTCTTCCTACTTACTAAGAAAAAGACAAATGTTTCAAAAATATAGTGGACAAAGCATATGAAAAAGCAGCTCATAACATAAGAATCTTAGGTGGCAAACATACAGTAAGAAAGAAAAGAGTCATTCTCTCTCTGAGTCAAATAACTGCACATTAAAACAATAAAAACAATTTTTCTATCAAAGCATATGGGAATAGTTTTTTTTTTTTTAATTATAATATCCACATTGGCAAGGGGTGTTTCCTCATTTTTATTAAGTGCTGCTGAGAGAGTAAATCAGGAAACGTTTCTTGGGGACATTTGGCAATTTATCAAAACCTTAAAATCTATTATCCTTTGACTTAACAATTCTGCTACTAGGAATTTGTCCTTAGGAAATGATTGAACAAGTAGGCATATGTACAGAAATGTTCATCACAGGTTTGTTTATAAGATAGAACTATTGGGAGAAAATCTAAATATTCAATGCTAGGGCACTGACTGAATACATCTGTTTAATGGAATAACCATTAAAAGTCATGATGAAGATATTATGGATTGGCCAGTATGCAAAGACATTTATGATTTATTAAGTGAACTAAACAACCTATAAAGTATAGACGTATACACCAATATGTTATAATATGTGTGTGTGTATAAATTTTTTAAGAATATACAAAAAAAATTAACAGTTCAGCATGAGTTATTTCTCTGGATATGAGTTTGATTTAATTTTCATTTTTATTCATCTGTGTTTTCTAATTTTCCAACAATAATCTAATTTTCTTTCAAAGCAGCAATAGTAAAGAGGGTGGGATAAATGAACAGAAGACCTAATTGGAGAAACAATTTTTGGAAATGAAACCTTTTATTCTGCTGCCTTCTCTCGATGTTCCTTAAAGTGTGGTCTGAGCATCGTCTGTATCAGAACCATTCAGAGGCTTTCTTAGAAGTGCAGATTCCAGAGCCCAAATGTGAGGCATAAAATGGATTCCTGGGACAGTGCCCAGGAATCTACCAATCTAACAAGCCTAGCCCCAGGTGCTTTCTATGTATTGGGAGGACTAAGAACTATTGGCTGCAGAAATTACCTGGAACCCTTACATTTCAGTGTTACTGAATGACGGTCAGTCATATTGAGTGATAATTCTGTGCTAAGTAGCTTCTAGTAGCTTCCTTATCAATGCAGTAACTATTGGGTGTCCATTAAGGTGTTAAGTGATGCAGCTCAAGGCATTTTTGATCTAAGGAGAAAAGCCACTTCAGTATGCACTCTTTCCTTTCTCTCCCCAGAGCATCCCCTTTCATGATTTGTGGGCCACAGAAATTATCCCGGTCTCTAAGTCTTTTTGCATGTGAATGCCCCAGGGCACTGTCAATGGACAACAAAGTAGACATTATTCTTAGAAAATGAGCTCCAAGAGTTGGAGAGAAAGAGCCCACTCAGGAACTTGCCAAGGAGGCAACATCGGAGTAGAGTGAATAGAGAGGCGTTCAAAAACTTAAGCTCTCACAAGGCTGAGGTTGAGTTGGAGTGGATTGAGGAAAAGAGGAGAAAGCGTTCTTTTTTAAGCTAGCCAGTTTTCCAGGAGTGTGAGATGCCAAAACTAAGTTTTCCATAAGTTTCAGCACAAGCTCTGCATCTGTCAGCCCTCCAGACTCTGATGATAAAATGATACCCAAAAGTGTGGTTGCTCCCAAATACCACAGTGAGGACGTCAGTCCCTGTCTGGCATTTAATTGCTTTCCTAAATTACCAGCAGGTGGTGCAAGAGTTTCCAAGTCAGTGAACTTCCCCTTCACGTGGCTTCTGCTCTGGGAAGTCTGGCAGGAGCCCACCCCTCCTTCTTGAGTTCCTCTCATAATCCTTACATGGCTCCTCTGTGCTCCAACAATCACAAGGGATCGGGAAGCGCCTTTAAAACGCATTTTGTACCTTTTAAAATGTGTTAAATATAAATGTAGAATCAGAGAAACATGCATTAATTATAGAACTGTGTTAAGGAAAAGAAAAAAAAAAAAATCCCATTACTAGCAAACCCAGCAGAAACACAAGCCTTCCCCTGTTGGCAAAAGAGGAATGGGGAAAATTAGCAGAAACCTTTAGGATTTAATGCCCTTTACCTCCTACTAAGAAGACTATGAATATGGATTTGGGAAAAGGGGTTGTTGGTGGGGAAGGGATTAAATTAGCTTAACTGGAAAAATCGAAAGGAATGAGAGGATATAAAATTGGCCACATCCTGAATGGCATTGGTAGCTTCACTGGTTATATAAGAAGTGAGGAAGAATCTCTAACTGGGAATTCCCAGAATGTTGTTTTGGAATATTTCAGGCCAAGAAGGAGTGGGAAAGTCTGTTTTAAGAAAACACCAGGCAGTCAGAAGGAAGTTCATCAGGGTTTCCAGACCTAGCTAAGGAAGAGCTGAAAGAAAAGGGGACTAAGGCTTGAGTTTACTTGAAGTGGAATGGAAAACTACATCTCTAGCTCAGAGTGAAACTCTGACAAGGTCTCCAGCCAGGGATTCTATGGGGTTCTAGATTTCAAGCATCTATAGCAAAGTGGTAGCAAATTTGGGACTGTGAGTGTTCACACGTCACATGCAAGAATTCAGATGGAGAGACATATTGCATCATCAAATAGACACGGTATTAATGCAGTTGTGAGTATTTGTATATCTCTGATTAAAGCTTGGAAATGACACTACAGTCTTGCACAAATAGAACTCCAAAGGAAAAAGAAGGAAAATGATAGGCTTTGATTCATGAGGCAGAATTTAGTTCAGGCTGAATGGATCTGCTTTTTCTAAAGATCATCCCCTTTTCTAGGGAACTTTTTCACAGACCCTTTTCAGGCCTGCCTTACTGTCTCTAAAATTGCTAACTACTCTAGAGAACCAACCTATAAACACCATGACCAAGACCTTGATATATTCTGTGACTTTGGGCAACCTATTTAAACACTATGGGCCATTATGTTAAGGCCACAAATGTAGAGCCCCCAACTCACAGTGAAAAGTTTGATGTTACTCTGGAAACAATAATGAAAATATATATACCATATACAAATATGGGGTGGGGAGGAAGGGAGGACATGAAATCAATTCTATTGCACTCAACTACATTTGCTGAAATCATATACATAAATGTGCTCTAAAATGCAGCTGAAACATAGATTGCTGCTTGAGATTAGGACTTGTTATGACAATTTAGGATACAGTGATTGTCACTAAAAGATGACTGCGGGCACATAATGAAGTAAAATGTGCTAGTTAATAGGTGCAGGTGACGTATGACAGCTAATGAAACAATATAATATGTAATTGAAAAATGTACTACCTTGGTTACTGTGAATTTTATTGCCATCTATAATAAAGGGACGAAGATTGCACATCAACAATTAATGTTCCAACATGTGTCAATTCCTGCATAAATATAGCAAGAGAGGTAGGAGCCCAGTAAAGTGTTGAAAAACATATGCTAAGACAAGTATTAGGCAAAAGCAGAGTAAAAGGCCACATTCTCTACAAAATGGCTCAATTGTCCTATCCCCTCCCTCCATTTTAGAGCATCTCTCTAGTATCATGTGACATTTTTACCATATTTCTTGGAGAAAGTGGTATTTCTCCTCCTCATAGGGCTGAATATTGAGAATAGTTCTCTTCCATAACACACATCAGCATCTAAGAAATTTTATGCTTTTCTTATTTCATTTTCTGTCTCTTCCTACTCTAATGTAAACTATGAGAAGCAAAGATCTTTACCTTTTGTTTTTTTCCTGCTACTGCGTCTCTAGCGCTGAAAAGAGTGAGGGATACATAGTAGTTACTCAATAAATAATTTCACATCTTCCTATACCTCTCAGGATCCTTAGACTTGCCCTCTTCCTAGAGATAAGCCTAGAAATTTTTGTTATAAAGATAATAATTCTCCAACAAAGCTACTGTTGTAAATTCCTTTTCCTTTTTTTCCTGCCAGAAACCCCAAATAAGTCTGCTCTTGCCCAACATCCTCATCCACACCACCTAAAGCTATGTTTTATCCATTGCCCCTCACTCAAAGACTTTTTCAAATTTTACTTCCAAGTTCAAGGGGTCTTTTTATAGCCGCTGCCCTATGCAACTTATCTGCCACAGTTAGCCTGTTGAGGACTCTCTTCCTCTTGAAGTTTCCTCTCTCTTTTGTTTTCTATGACACTGCATAATCTTGTTTCTGTTCCTATTTCTTCAAAGGATCTATATCTGTCTGCATAAGATACCTATCATGTAACAAATGACACCAAAATTTAACAGATTAAAACAACGTTTATTATCTCATAGTGTCTGTGGCTCAGCAATTGAGGCATGATTTTGCTGGTCCTCTGCGACATGATCTCTACACTCTATAAACAAATTCAAAACCAACACTCTACAAGACTGCAATCAAGATGCTAAAGGATATACAGTAACAGATAGATAGGAAAAATAAGTTCTAGTGTCCTATATCAATGTAGGATGACAATGGTTAACAAGGTAGAGTTTCAAAAAGCTAGAGCTTGGATATTGGGCTGGGCACGGTGCCTCATGCCTGTAATCCCAGAACTTTGGGAGACTGAGACAGACAGATTACTTTAAGTCAGGAGTTCAAGACCAGCCTGGCCAACATGGTGAAAACCCATCTCTACTAAAAATACAAAAATTAGCTGGATGTGGTGGTGCATGCCTGTAATCCCAGCTACTCAGAAGGCTGAGGTAGGAGAATCACTTGAACCCGGGAGACAAAGGTTGCAGTTAGCCAAGATCACGCCATTGTACTCCAGTCTCTGGGAGAGAGTGAGACTCTGTCTCAAACAAACAAACAAAACAAAACAAAACAAAACAAAACAAAAAAAGGAGGATATTGAACTTTTCCAACACACAAAAAAAGATAAATATTTGAGATGATGGATACACTAATTACCCTGATCTGATCTGATCATATAGAATATATGTATAGAGACATCACTAGGTATACTATGAATATATACAATTATTATTGGTCAATTAAAAATTAAAAAAAAAACTTAACTCAAAGTTTTAAAAAGGATATTGGCCCAGGATCTATGGCATTATCTGACGGCTTAATTAGGGAAGGATCTGCTTCCAAGCTTACTCATGTGGTTGTTGGGATAATTGAATTCTACAGGACCTGTTGGACAGCTGTCTCAGTTCCTCTCTGGCTGCTGGCTGGAGGCTGCCCTCTTTTCTTTGCCAAGTGTCCCTCTCCATCATGACAATAATGTGAGAAGAGGCAGGGAGAGTGAATACCAGAAAAATGGAAGACACAATCTCTTATGACCTATTCTTGGAAGTGAGATTTTCTCATTTTTGCTGTTTCTATCAACTAGAAACAAGCCACTACTATGTCCTGTCTGCATGCAAAGGGAGGAGATGACAGGAAGGTGTGAAAACCAGGAGACAGGAATTCTTGAGGGCCTTTTAGGACATTGAGTACCACAGTCACGTTCACTGACTTCTTTCCGTGCTTCTACTCCATCAAATGGACAGTCTTCAAGGTTCTGTCCTCACTTCTCTTTATTCTAAAAATACTTCCCTGTTTCTGGCAAATACTCATTAATACCATAAATACCCACGCCATAAAGTTTTATCACTTTTGTGTAACGATTTATATTCCTCCTGTTCAACTCAGATGTCCCATAGTCACCTAAAACTCAGTTTATATAAAGTCACATGTATTAATTGCTTTGACCTTTACTTTTCTTCATGATTATTACAATTATTTTAATCACCTACCTGAAAATCAGTTTTGGTGTGTGAATGTATCATAGTCTTAAAAAAAAACACAACATTTTATTGAGTTTATTGAGATTCCATTGACATGTAAAAAGCTACCTACAATATATATAATTCAGTGTATCAAATACAATGTGTACAATTTGATATGTTTGGGAATAAATGTATATCTGTGAAACCATCATCACCATCAAGTCCATAAACATATCTGGCTGGGATTCTTCACAGCCCTTTTAAATTTTTCTGTCTTCATATTATATATCAAATACATCCCCAAACCCTATTGGTTCTTCCTGTCTTACATTTCTCACATTTGTTACTTATTCTTCATCTTCACCCTCGTTGGGGCTACAATGACTTTACCTCCAGGATCTCATAATAACCATGTGGTGCTTTCCAAATTTCTACCAACAAAATATGCTCTGCGCAGCCATCCTAAAACATTGCTCTCATGGTGCTACTGTATTCCTTGAAGCTTTATATTTTAAAACAAATGTAGCTTTTGAAACTTTTTGAAACAATTTTAGACTTACAGAAAACTTGCAAGAATTTTACAAAAAATATCCTATATAACCTTCACCTAGACTTCCTAAACATTAACATGTTGTCAATTTCTTTTATCATTCTATCTATCTGTATCCACATTTCCTCCCGAATTTTAAATGCTCTTTAATTTAATTCCAAATAAAAGGAAACTTCCCATCTTGGCTTTCAAGGCCTTATGTATCTGGTCCCAGACTTAATACCAAGAAGTACGCTATGCCTAACTGATCTGGTTTCTGTCTCCTTAACAGTCCTTGAACATTCCCATTTTTATTATGCTTTGTGCCACTTGCTTTGCAGGAAATGTCTTACTTATACATATTTCTACCTAGCAAAATCTTTCTCATCTTTTAACATCTGAGTCAAAAGGTCACTTATTTATGAAACTCGGAGGCCAGAAGTGATATCTTCCATCTCTGAACTTCTGTAACATTTTATTTTTTAACATACCTTCTTTTCTTGTGATTATTTGTACAAATGTAAAGTATTTTGTAAGCTTGATTTATTTATAGCCCTTATAATATACAGCATCATTATGCTGACATACCCTGGATTTTTCATTCACTTAGACTTGTTAAAAGAGAAAGATTTTTAAAAGGTTGTTTTCTTGGATTTAAAATATAATCAACTTACAATGAGGTTATATGAAATCAACCTAAGGGTAACAGATAGCCTCTATGAGTGGACCATACTTTGAAGATACTAGCATATATAAAGGAAAATATGCCACTCAGAATGGAAGCTGTTCTTGTTAGACATAACAGTGTGTGAGAGAGTCTGAAACAATTATTGGCAGTATCTAAACAAGCCCTGTCCTGGGTGTGTGGGTGGACCTATGTTCTTAGCACGGGAGGATACTGTAACAGCTTACTACACACTGTGCACTTGGCTAAGGGCTTTTTCATCCCAGCCTGATTGACTTATCACGTTAACCACATTAAAAAACAACAACGACAAAAAAAAAATATATACAATTATTCCCCATCTTAGAAAGTTGTAGCCATTTACTAAGAATTCTCTTAGGCATGAACATGGACTGGTTTAATTTTCCCAAACACAACTCTGAAAGGTAGCAAGTATTTTCATGATGTATCAATCAGATTCTAAACCTTGCTGGTTAATTTTACTTATTAAAATCGTCCAGTTCAGGCTGAAATAGCAGTTTCATACCAGATTCAGGAATCTCCCCCTCTCTACCATAAACCAAATTGTATGAGTTTAATGATGGGTTATATCTGCATGTTTATTTGTGTACATTTGTGGGGTGGGGTTGGGGGTGGTTGGTGTTTCCTCCTTTTTTATGTCTTCCACTCTTCATTCTTCTAAGGTCTGTCTCCTTTGTTGTTGGGCACAATGAAGACAGAATTTTTTTCTAAATTTCTCACTTTTTTTGTTTCATATTTGAAGGGAAATGGCTAGCAGTTGATTGCTCACATGGAGGGCATACTGTTAATTCACGATAGCAGTGGTAGGATTTGTTCCTCACAGTTATTTGTACTGTTTGATTAAGAGTGTGAGATCCTAGACTTCTCACTTTTTTAATCTCTAAATAATTCAAGGACAACAAGAAACCACCCTCTCAACATTGTTACAATGATGTGCTCAAGATCTCACAGTTATTAGGTAAGGGGGCAAGAATTTATCTATACCACTACTAAATATTCAAGTCAATATACTCTTGCACATCTGCATAACTGCACATCTTCTCATTGTGGTGGTTCCTTTTTAGATTTGCCTTTAGGAAAAGGGTGGGTCATTCAAGCCACTAGAAATACTCTGATTCTTGTGACAGCTACTATTCTCATTGAAAACTGATAATTCTGGTTTCTTTATCAGACTGTGAGCTTGGCTGACGCAACCCTGTTCCCAAGAGACGGATTCATTATTTCTGTGTTGATAATGTAAACATGTAAAGCTTATAAGGCTGAACAACAGATTCTAGAACTGTGGTGACCTTTCAAAGTCAGAAGCACATCGTGCCGCTTCATGGTGGTACCACTTACAAAGCCAGCAAGCAACCAAATTATCCAGCATCATCAATATCTCAAGCCTTCCACAATTAAGATCAATAATTGTGTAGGTTTGCCAGGATATGATTGACAATTAAAATGAAAATAGCCTTTAATTGAAATAAAATGTATTTTACATAACATACGTGTCTGAGAAGGTCAAAGTCTACTTTAGGTTTCTTTTTTCTTAAATTAACTTAATACTTAAAGGAAACCTTTAACAGAATGTTTTCTGTGATGTAAACATTTTTATTAATTTATTTGTAGATTTCTTTTAATTATCAAGGCCTATTTATAATAAAAAATACATTCATTCATCCTGCTAGGTGGCAGTCATCTCTAGTCTTTCATTAAGACAGTTATTAAATGTCAGCATACACAGACATCATGCTGGAGACAAACTTCTTGATACATGTTATATACATTTTTTTAAGCAATTCATGTCACAAAAAAATCCTGAAACTGTCATTAACTATTTGATAAGTGCAATATATTATTGTAATTTATTAAAACCCAGGTTTACACTTCATGATTCTGGCCGAAATAGAGTAAGCCCATTATACCTATCGCTCCCACTGATTTCAACTAAAAACTGGACAATATTTAAAAGGCAACTATCTGAAAACTCTGAAAAGTTAGCAATAGCAGACAAACTAGAGAGACAGCCAAACTTGAAGCATGACCATAATAGAGATAAATACTTTACCTGAACATGAGGCAGTAAAATTCTAAGGAGAAAAGAACTCCCTGATACTAGAGAGTATTAAGAGAAATCTCAGAAAGAAGAAAGCTGGAGATGACCCCCACTTTATATATGAACTGATACAAGTCCTGGGCTCACTCCTAAGCTGTGTGTGTGAGTAATAGGCATTAATATGAATCAGCATAGTAAAGGCTTCGGGAATTGAACTGTAATATAAACCACCGCCCAAGTCCCAGAATTACCTCTGAGAGATATATGTGCAAAACAGCCAAAGCAATATGATAAAGACTTTGAAACTATAGCTGACATTGGAAATACCACACACAGAAGGCAAGAAATAATTTTTTTAGTTTTAACCTAACTGGGTTGATGGTTTGATAAATTAAAAATTTGACATTCAACAGAAGGTTTTAATGGCACCCAGAATCTCTCAAGGTAATATTTAAAATATCCAGGATATAACCTAAAATTATTAGAAAAATAAATAACTAGGAAAATATGACAAATTCTCAAAAGAAGGATAAATAATAAGACTTAAAGGAATAGAAATAGACAAATTCACAAATATACTTGGAGACTTTAGCACTCTTATTTGAATTATCAACAAATAAGTAGATAGGAGACCAGCACGGATATACAGGATCTGAACAACACTATCAAATAATTTGATGTAATTGATATTTGTTGAACGCTATATCTAGCAACAGCTAATACATATTCTTATTAAATCCACATAAATAATAACTTAGATGAGCTATATCATGGCTCTTATAGCAAACTATAACACATTTTAAAAATAGAAATAATACAAAATATCTTATACGATCATAGTGGAAATCAAAACTAAAAAGATATCGGGAAAGTACCAAAATATTTGCAAATTAAATAGCATACTTCTAAATAGACACAGGTTAAAGAAAAAGTCTGCAGTAGATGATAAAATATTTTGAACTGAATGAAATTGATGAGAATGAAGGTACATTTGCGGAATGAAGCTAAAATAGTGCCTAGAGGAAAATTTATAGCATTAAATGCTTATGCTAGAAATATAGAATGGTCTCAAACTAATGATCTAAGTCTTCAGATTAAGAAGCTAGAAAAAGAGAAACAAATTAAAGCACAAGAAAAAGAAAAGAAACAATAAAAAATAACTGAAATTAATAAAAAGAAAAAGAAATAGAGAAAATAAATGAAACCAAAAGCTGGTTCCTTGAAATGATGAAAAGAATTCAAAAATATCTGGATGGACTGACCAAGAAAAAAGTGAGGATATACCAATTTTCAATATCAAGCATAAAAGGGGGATATCATTTCAGACCCTCAGAAAATAAAATAGAAGGAAATCTGAAATAATAAGAAAATAATAAAAACAGTACTTAAAAAGACGAAACCACAAAATTTATTCAAGAAGAAATAGATAACTTGAATAGCTTTATATGAGCTAAAGAACATTATTCATAATTAAAACTTTGTAGCAAAAAAATCTAGGACCAAATTGCTTCACTGACGAAGTCTGCCAAAATTTTAAGAAATACATTTTGTCACAAAAAAGCCAGATAAATGTAATATAAGAAACAAGAAATTGAAAATCAATATCCCTCTTCGACATGGACATACAAATATTCAAGAAAATATTAGACAAAAAATACAGCAGTACATGAAACTATATTAATACATCATGACTTAATAGGGTCTATCTCACTAATGAAGGACTGGTTCAACATTCAAAAGCTAATCAATATAATCCATCATAATAACAGACAAAAATGATTATCTGACATCTGTATATCTTTCTTGGTGAGATATCTCTTCAGATATTTTGCCCATTTCTTTTTTGGGTTATTTTCTTATTGTTAAGAGTTCTTTGTGTATTATGAATACAATCGCTTTATCAAATATTTGTTTTGAAAATATTTTCTCCCAGATTGTGACTTGCCTTTCTGTTCTCTTAACAATCTCATTTCAGAGCAAAAAAATCAAAAGGCATAATTTATCATTTTTTTTCTTTCATAGATTATGCTTTTGGTGTTGTACCTAAAAACTCCTTGCCAAACCTAAAGTCACATAGATTGCCTCCTACATTTTTTCTAGAGAGTTTACAATATTGTGTCTTATATGTAGGATTATGACTGATTTTGAGCTAACTTTTATGAAAGGTGTGAGGTCTGTGTCTAGATTTTTTCTTTTGCATGTGGGCATACAATTGTTCCAGCAACATTTATTGAAAAGACTATCATCTCTTCATTGAATTGCCAGTTTTTGTTTATCAAAGATATTTGTGTTGGTCTATTTATGAGCCTTCTATTCTGTTCCATTGATTTTGCCTATATTTTGGTATCTTAGCCTGTCTTGATTACTGCAATTTTCTAGTAAGTTTCAAGTTAGGTATTGTTACTCATTCAACTGTGTTCTTCTTCAGTATTATGTTGGCTATTTTGATATTTTACCTTTCCATAAAAATTTTAGAGTAACTTTGTTGATATCCTCAAATTATCTTGTTGAGATTTTCATTGGGATTATATTGACTCTACAGAAAGTTGGGAAATTGACATTTTAACAATATTGAGTATTCCAATCCATGAAGATGGAATATTTCTTCATTTATTTAAAATTGTTTTGATTCTTTCCTTAGATTTTTAGAGTTTTCTACATATACATTCTGTGTACATTTTGTTGGGTCTATACTAAGTTTTATTTTATTTTATTAAATTCTGGGATACATGTGCAGGACATACAGGTTTGTTACACAGGTAAATGTGTGTCATGGTGGTTTGCTGAGTATTTTTTAAATTATCATTTGAAACCAATAGTATTTAACTTTTATCTTTCTCCTTTCCAAAATAGGTGGCACACTTCCTACCATGAAAATAATTCTCTACTGTTCCTTCTTCTTGTGGATATTGCATAATAAAAGAAAAAAGTATGAAACAAGATTTGACAATCCTCTGTTTAGAAGAGTACCTTAATGACTCTACGGCAAAAGCTCAGAATAGGAACTTGGTGACTACAGAGGTCTTTGAAACTAGACAATTAATAAAGGCAGGCCTTCAAAAGCAGATCAGAGGAAAAAAACTAATCCAAAGAGAACTTAGACACAAATACCCAATAGCAAAAGAGGTATAGCTATAATAGCACAAAAGCACCTGAAGTTGATTATTTAGTGACCAGGAATACCTCCCATTCCAATATGTACAACCTTCGGCAATGTGACATTGGCATGCCTCCCATCCAGAGGTAGAATTTATTTTTCTACCCCTTTGATTCTGGGTTGGTCTTGTAACTTGCTATGTCTAACAGAACATGATAGAAACAACTTTGTGTAAGTTGTGGAGGCTTATCCTTAAAAGACCATGCAGCTTCCGTGTTTACCCAGTTGGAGACCTGCCTTCATATCACCATAGAAGGAAACCGGCCTTGTCTGCCAGAGAATAAAAGGCCACATGAAGGAGAATCAAAGTACTGTAGAAAACAGCACTAAGAAGTGAGTGAGGTCTTCTTGGAAATTTCAGTCCAGCCAACTCTCCAGCTAAATGCATTCACATGAATGAATCCAGGCTAAACAAGAAAGGATGCCATCCAGCCAAACCACTGACTGTGAGAAGCAATAAATTGCTGTTATTTCAAGATACTAAAGTTTGAGGCTATTTGTTATGCGGCAAAAGACAACTGATAGAGTACCACAAAACAGAAAATATTTATGTTTTAAGGTTCACCAAACAATGCAAGAGCCCACTTGTAAGCTCTGAAGCCCTGTTTCTTAAGGTCTGATGGCTTAGACATTAGATGATAGAACAAAATTTAGATAATTGAATAAAAGAAAGGAAGGTGTTCCAGACAGGTAGAACAACATGAGCACAGGCAAGAGGCAGGACAAAAAGAACAAAAGGAGTCATTCTTTCATGCATTTTTTTCTTTACAAAAGAAGTAATTCTGTGTTCCTCTTTAAATCTTCCAACATTTTCCCCTGTTGGGTTATATTTAGTGTATTCATCTAAAATAGTAGAATTAGATTGTAAGGTCTGAAGGAGCAGGGAAACAAAAAGACCAACACTCAGTGAGCATTTACCATGTACGAGGAACTTGACATTGCCTAATCCCATTCAATCATCACAAAATAGTCTTATGCTACAATTATTTCCCCCCATTTTACAGAAGAGGCAACTAAAGCTCAGGTATTGTAGGTAATTTTCCCAAGTTCACTAAGCTAGTACATGGTATTGCTTTGCTTCTTCCTCTTTCAAAATACATACCACTTCCATAATCACCTACTGCCTCCCAGACTCTTTCTTTATCTCACTATCAGCAATGCTTAATTTATTTCTTCTCACAATGAAGGCACTCAAAATGTGCCTCTGATAGAATTTAGGGGGAAATAAACTTATATGAAACAAAGTTCATTAATCTGACAGAGTATAGAGGAAAACACATGAAATAAATTTCATTAATCTGATAGAACTTAGAGGGAAAAACTTACATAAAATAAATTTTATTAATCTTTGACTCTAGTGACATTAACAGATAAATAGTTTTCTGTGTGGAGTTCACTTCCTTTATGTAACCACTAAATTCATAACTCAATCATTCACTGATCCATTTAGCAAATAGGTATTAAGCATCTCATAAGTGCCAGCTTTTTAGGCACTAGGAACACAGTGGTGAGCAGAGGGACATCAAACACATTCACACTCATAGAGTCTCTGACCTCTAGATGGAGATTATTGGTCATATTTGTGTCTTCCCTAAAGATATCCTGCGCATGGGTGTCAACCTTGAGCACGTTGGCTTCTCAGTCATTTGTTTTTATTTCTACATGTCCTCCTAACAAAACAATAAGGGGTAAATAATATACTCAACTCTCTTTGATCCTTACAAGTGAAAAATGATTGAGTACCCCTTCCCAGAAGGAGGAACAGAATTTACTAATGCTTTCTTGTTTATCTTTAAGAGTTACAATGCTTAGAACAACTGTTTGCTCCTTGTAAGAAATTTACATGTTGTCTAGTTAGAATGGTTTAAAATTATATTTTAAAAATTCATTATTCTGTCCAAAGACCCTGGAACTTAAACTTAACTGAAAATGCACACGTAAGTCAGACCACAGTCTCTTGAAGTTTCTATGGCAAGTTTGTCAAAGTTGGAGAGCGTCACTTACTCCCAGCTGTTTCTAAGGTTCACAGCTTCCACCCCCACCCCTGCCAATACGTTGTCTGAGATTCTTGGCTGAGAGAGCTGTTTGTTTCTTTATTTAGCAAAATCTAGCACAGCTCTGCTTAGCAGAGGGACAAACTGGAATTTGCAAGTTTCTGCATTATCACCCAGAAATTGCCAACTTGTCACAGGTGTACAGCATGCGAACAATGCGAAGAAGACAGCCGGGGACTGCCATGGACCTGAACGCCGGGGACTCCATCTGCAATGTCCCACGCACATTACTGCATCTCATAGGGGAATCCACTTTTCGTGGCAGGCAGAGGTGGGGAGTGCAGGTCCTACTCACAGCTTACAAGACATTTTAAGTCAATAATTGTAAGCAGAGCTGTTAACAGAACGCCGCTTGATTATTATGTCATGAAGAAAAGAAAAGAATGGCAAGAGTAACTTGAAAAAATAAATGAAGAGCAGTGAGTTTTCCGAGAAGCAGAGAATGAAACTGAGAGATTCTTGTTATTTTTTAAAGCTGCTGAGTTGGTCTCACTTCTTTGCTAAGTCTCTCAAGTACTTTTTTTTCCTCAAAACGTTTGAATAAATACCTGCCCTGCACTGAAGGGGAAATGCAGAGGCTCAGCTTACCGACAAGTGGACAGGTGGCGAAACAGGTATGGGCATTTCTGTTTCAGGTCAGCTTTTCATGGGACTTAATTGAATAATATCACCTCTCACTTTTTCCCTTTTTCCCCCTCATTGATCAAACTGCTTTTGAGAAAAGTGATACTTTGCATATCTGGCTAAGTACTGTTAACAGCCTCTGCCTGCGGTTTGTTAAAATAAAAAAAAAAAAAAAAAAAAAAAAAAAAAAAAAAAAAAAAAGTGTGATCTTGCCGGAGAAGTAATTTGCTTCTCTCCAACCAATGATGGCTTGTAGTTTATGCAAATTGGTATCTAGGGACAACAAATCCCATTTAATACATATGCATAGTTCATAAAAAAAACGACGTGAGAGAAAGAGGAAAAAAGATAAAGCAACGAGTCAGCAAAAGAACAGGTTCCGAGGAAATTTATTGTCCCAAATTGGACATTTGTAACAGATGATGTGAACAAGTGTTAACTTTGTTTTCAGCAGCTCTTCACGTACATTCACTAGACATCACACAGATTATGTTTTAAGGATCTGAACTGTAATAAAAAAAAGTGTCTATGGGCTTTAGAGTGTTGTGTTCCATATGGTTAGGGAAGTACGGAGTTATTGCGACAAGCATCTTGTGAAGCTCATTACGCGCAGTGGTGTTAGATGCGAATTGCCGCGCATAGCTATAGGGTACGTACATGACATCCCACAGTCAGCAGATAGCAACTGGAAATGAAAGATATGAAGGCACAGAGTACAGCTTCAGGGAACATGTTAGACAAAACATCTGCTGGTATCAGAACACTGCATTATCAGATCATTGTGGCCATGAATTTTTTATAGACAGTTTTTTCCCCCAAACCGCAACTTTGAAAGTGACATTTTGTGCAAAAAGTTTTTGATTGAAGTGTGATGTCAGGAGGAAGTCCAGTGCTGTAAGTCATTGTATAGAGAGCCGACACTGGCAGCCCAAGAAAACTCCTTTTTGCAAAGTGGGGCAACCTCGCCTAGGAGAATGTGTGCTGCAGTGCGTGCACGTGGGAATGCATAAGGGAGAAAGTTTTCTAAGCAAAAAATATGACTGAGATGCTTTGGTCTTTCTATGTCACTCAACATGTGGACAGGTTCATATCCTTCATATCCTAGACATTCACTTAACACTTCCTTTCTTCATGTGGAGAAAGGGTTGGTCAGGAGCTCCAATTAAGTTAGGTAACCTTCAACCTGGTTTTGTCTTGAGAACATTTGCTGTTCCAAGTAAATTTAGCTTTGTTTTTCTTGATCTCTGAGGGTATGGAAAATATAAAGTCTAGGGATCATTCTAAGTGAGAAATATAGATGGAGATATCCCTACATCTAATTCCTCCAAAGAACACATGCTCAGTGTCACATAAAACACAAGTAACACAGTGTCACATAAAACACAAGTGTGTGTGCTGGTGATTGGCTAACCACCAGCACACACACACACAGGAGGCAATATTCCATCAACTTATCTCTTGTACTCTGCTTGTTAATGGCAGCATTTCTCTTGTGCCACTTCTGCCTCAGAGTGGCTCTTGTAAGAGGTTCCTTCATTGCAGGAAACTTGCATGGATGAAAAACTAGTTGAGTTCTGATTATTGGGAGTATACATTAGCGGACCCACAGTCCTTGACAGAGGGTGGCAGGAAGGCCTAAAGAAAGGGAGGCAGTGGGGAGATGGTTCTCACCTTGAGAAAAGTTAATGGTCCTGATATTTAGGCCCCATTCCAGGATGCCATATACTTCATCTTGGAAGATAATGAAGCTCATCTAAAAGTATTATGACTTATGGAAGAATCCAGCTATCGACAGTCACCTTTCTGTTAACATGGTTCTGAGAAATGGAAAGATTTCACAGGCCATGGGGTACAGGGGTAAATGTATTTCTCTTAAAAGAGCTAATGCAAAAGAAGAGTAGAGGAAAAAGAGCTCAAAGACAAGTGGCAGGTCCTTGAAATGGATTCTGGAGAACTAGAGGAAGTGCTTTTCTCTATAATGCAACCAGTATTCAATTTAACGTTCTTTTCAATAAGCCATTGGATTCCTCTCTTAGCTCATTAGAAAAGTGACACACTGGATAAGATCAGAGTGTGATGCTCAGAAACTCTCAAGAGTCAGACTATATTTACTCATGGCAGCAGATATGAAGGAACATCTGTACAATAATTGGCAATAGTTCCAGATATGAAAGAGAAAAGTAAAAGGTACTCATGAATGAGTAAGCACCAACTACAGAGATCTGTACTTCACAGCTCCAAGCTGTTCTCTTATCATTCTACACATTTTTTTCCATTTTCTTTTTGTCTTATTTTCGTCTTTCTTTTTTATTTTCTTTCAGCGAAAGCAAAGTGAGGAATAGGGTTTCTTTTCATTTTTCGTAATTCCTTTTTTCTACTGCTTTGTAGAAGAGATATGAATATAGAGAAATACCCTCTGGGTATATATTCTCTATTATTCTCCCTGAAAGTTTTGATGAGCCATCAACTGTACACAGAAAGATGTGAGAATTCATTCACTCAATAAATATTTACTGAGCACCTATTACTGCAAGTGGCCCTTGTGCCAAGAACAACTACAATTTTCAATAACTGTATTTATTTATTTTTAATGTTATTTTTGAGAAAAGGTCTTGCTCTGTTGCCCAGGTTGGTGTGCAGTGGCTCAATCATGGCTCACTGCAACCTTGACCTCCAGGCTCAAGTGATCCTCTCACCTCAGCCTCCCAGAGAGCTGGGACCACAGGTGTGCACCAACACACCCAGGTAATTTTTTCATTATTTGTAGAGATGAGGTCTTGCTATGTTGCCCAAGCTAGTCAGGAACTCCCGTACTCAAGCAATCCTACTGCCTCAGCCTCCCAGAGTTTTGGGATTATAGGCATGAGTCAGTGCAACTTTATTTATTTTTGAAAAATATTGTAAATAAAAAAATTAATAAATAATACTCAGAGTCAAACATTAAGTAAAAGGCGGGAAAGAGAGAGTTAGGTAACCTTCAACCTGGTTTTGTCTTGAGAACATTTGCTGTTCCAAGTAAATTTAGCTTTGTTTTTCTTGATCTCTGAGGGTATGGAAAATACAAAGTCTAGGGATCATTCTAAGTGAGAAATATAGATGGAGATATCCCTACATCTAATTCCTCCAAAGACCACATGCTCAGTGTCACATAAAACACAAGTAAGCATGTCCTAGTCATCAGCCAATCACCAGCACACACACACACAGCCAACAACACAATAAGACAAAGACTTCAGAAAACATATTTATCAGGTATAAAAGAAATATGTCTAATGAGTGCTAAGAAGGTGAATAAGGGACAAATCAAAAAAATAGTTAAAGGTTATACAAATGTAAAAGCATATTTATGTAAGAAAAAATAGAGCTTATAGAAAAAACATATAACTCATTGGATGGATTTAACAGTTGAATACAAATAAAGACAGAAATTTTGTGAGCTGGAAGATATGTCTGAAGAGAAGCAAAGAGATGCAAAATGTTTTAAAAGTTAAATTATGATGGGGAAGAAAAAAGTTTTAATATACGCCTAATTAAGTTTCAAAAACAAGAGAAAGGGAGCTGCAGTAGTATTTGGAAGCATAACAGTTTAGAATTTTTTAAAATACCAATTCTCAGACTTATGAAGTCTGAGAATTATAATACCAATTCTTTTCGTATTATATGAATACCAATATTCACATTGGCTGAGGCTGAGGTAGAAGGATCACCTTAATCCAGGAATTCAAGGCTGCAGAAAGTTGAGATCTTGCCACTGCACTCCAGCCTGGGTGACAGAGCAAGACCCTGTCTCAAAAAAAAAAAAAAAAAAAAAAAAAAGTCCACAATTTCTGGAATGTTTAGGTTGAAGGGAAAGATATCAATTTAAATTTGATAAATAATGTTTGCATGCTAAAATAATTAAGGGAATCTTTAAGCTAATACAAATAGGGCATAGCATTTATTAATATTTATTTATTAATTTTATATTTACTTATAACATTTCTTAATTTTCCCTAGCATCCTGGGTAGCTGGGACTACATGCACATGCCACCATACCCAGCTATTTTTTTTTTTTTTTTTTTTTTTTTTGTAGAGACAAGGTTTTGTCATGTTGCCCAGTTTGGTCTTGAAGTCCTAGACTCAACCAATCGGCCCACCTTGGGCTCCCAAAGTGCTCAGATTTCAGGCATGAGCCACTATACTCGACCTAGACTATCTTAATAATGGAAAAATGGAAAATATGGAAATAATGATCAACCATTCCAAACAGAAGCAATAAGAGAGAGGAAATGTGAAACAAAATTTGGGGCAAGTAAGAAGCAGAAATTAAAATGGAGTATGTACATTCATATAAATTACAGTAAATGTAAATGGTCTTCATGGTCTAGTTAAAAGATCAAGATTGCCCAATTGAGAGCGAGAGAGAGAGACAGGGAATGAGAGAGAAGGAGAGAGACAGAACAGAGACAGAAGGAGAGGGAGAGAAAAAGAGGGAAAAACAAGAAGGAGCAGAGGAGGCTGGGAAGAAGAGCAGGAGATTAAGAAGAAGAAGAAAAAATAGAGGAAGGGAAAGGTAAAAAACAAGAATAAAAACAAGAAGAAAAATTTAAAAGATTTTTTTAAAAAAGAGAGAAAAGATAAACCAGGAGATTATTAATTGAAAGAAAGACAGTATATAAGGCAAAATAAATATTATTCTTATGAAAAATAAAGAGGGTCATTATATAATGATAAAATGTTTAATTTTAAACTTGCATGTACCTAGTAATAGCTTAGAACATGTAGAGTCAAAACTGACCGAACAGTGTAGGAAAACTTGACAAAGCCACTATCATAGCAGCATATTTTAAGGCCCCTCACACAGTTATTGATAGAGCAAGAAAATAAAAAACATTAAAATTTGAAGTTTTTAAGCAATATAAATAGTATGCATGATATAATAGGCATATGTAGACTAAGGTACTAATAACTGCATACTATTTTTAGATACTCATAAACCATTTATAAAATTTGACTATCCTAAATTATGAAGCATGTATTAATGAATTATCAATCATGTATTAATGAATTTCAAACTTTTAGGTATTATATATTCTTTAACAAAAATACAGTTAAGTCAGAAATAAATAATTTAAATTTTAAGCAGGAAAACTATTTATTTTGGAATTTAAAATCACACTTCTAAATATAAGTGAGAAAGTGGAAAAGCATTATGGAAAATAGAAAATGTTTAGATTTGATAGAAATAAAAATACTGCTTTTCAAAAAACTATAGAATACAGCTAAATTGTAGCTTTGGACATTTTATTAGAAAAGAATATATTTTAAAAATTTCACTACAAAATTGATAAATGAGATGATTGATATGTTAATTAGCTTTGTAAATTCTTCCACATTGTGTACATATATCTAAACATCACATTGTACCCTATAAATGTATACAATTATAATTTATCAATTAAGGAAGATATTAATAAAAATAAGAGAATAAAGGCTAACAATTAATTAAATACCTATTATGGTTAACATTAGGTGTCAACTTGATTGAACTGAAGGATGCCTAGATAACTGCTAACTATTGTCTCTGGGTATGTCTGTGAGGGGTTGCCAGAGGAGACCAACATTTGAGTCAGTAGACTAGGAGAGGAAGGCTCACCCTCAGTGTGTGTGGGCACCATCCAGTCTGCTGCCAGCTGGCTAGAACAAAGCAGGCAGAGCAGCTGGGATAAGCTGTCTTGCTGTGTCTTCTGGCTTTCATCTTTCTCCCATGGTGGATGCTCCCTGTCCTTGGACATGAAACTCCAGGTTCTTTGGCCTTTGGACTCTTGTTCTTACATCAATGGTTTGCCTGGGGCTCTCGGGCCTTCAATCACAGACTGAACACCTGCACTGTTGGCTTCCCTACTTTTGAGACTTTTGGACTTGGACTGGGCCACCGTACCTACCTCCTCAGCTTGCAGATGGCCTATCATGGGACTTCATCTTGTGATGGTGTGAGTCAATTCTCCTTAATAAATTCCCTTTCATATATATGTATATCCTATTAGTCTTGTCCCTCTGAAGAATCCTAACTAATGCAATACCCAAATGAACACATTCGAAAAAAAATCACTCCCTAAATAAATGGCAAAGGGTGAAAATAACAATAAAACAGTAGAAATTAAGAAACTATGTAACAAAAAAATCCAATAGAGCCATTGACAAATCTTTGCTATTGACAAAGATTGTTTTCTGAAAAGTAAAATGTGAAATTCCTGTAGCAAAATTCATCAAAGAAATGAAGAATAAATTAAAAATATTGGAAATAAATGATCCATAATTCTAGATATTAAATATAGTATGAGTAACTTTATGTCAGTATACTTGAAAACATAAAATGGTCAACCTTTCAGAAGAAAAAAAAGTAGAACTTTAAATCCAGAATGAGAAAGAAAAAAAAAAAATCTGAATAGTTTTATTACCTCTAAAGAAACTGAATTATACTCCGAAAGAAACACCAAACCCAAGGGATGTTAAAATTATGTTCTACCAAACATGCAAGATATAAATAGTCCTAATCTCATATACAGTATCTCAAAGTGTAGATAAAATGGGAGTAATATGCCACACAATTTGGTGGGCAAGCAAATTCTTAACACTACAACCTGGCAAGGACAACATAAAAAATCAGATTATATCTATAACTTACTCCAGAATAGAGGTGTAAAAATTCCAAACAAAATATAAAATAAACCTAGCATTGTAATGATTTTTTAGATTTACTCACAAATATGCTTATATTGTCTTTTCCCGGGCACGTAGTAGGATTTCACTTTTCTACATACTGATGGTTAGATTTTTCCATGTAGTGTTTTGGCCAATAAAATGTAAATAGAAGGGCTGTGTGCCAATTCAAATCAGATGCTTTCAGAGCCAGAATGCAAGGTCTCATGTTATTTCTCTCTCCACAGCACACACCCCTGCCACTTCCATATACACCCCAAATGGTGAAGATACCATCAGCCTGAGTTCCTGTCAAAAACTAGATAGAGCAGAGACTCCATATGACTCACAATTGACATTTAACATTATTGAGAAATAAATCTTTGTTATTATAAATTACAAAAATGTAGAGGTTGTTTGTTATAGCATTAGATCCCAAACCATTCTGCCTGATGCAAGCATTGTATAAAAAATGAATTTACTTTGTGACCGAAATGAATTTATCACAGAAACATAATTGTTGCTTAACACTGGAAAATCAGCATGTTAAGAGTTCAAGAGAAAAAAGCATATAATCTTCTCAATAAATGAAGAGAAAGGTTTGATAAAAATAAAAACGATTTATATAAAAGCTCTCACAAGACTATTGATAAAGACAAATTCCTTCTTGAAAGATGTACACCTTTAGAAAGCCTGAAATCTACATCATACTTCATAGTAAATGTTGATAGTATGCTGTTTAAGGTCAATATAAATGGCAAGCATGCTCTTCATGATCATTTCTAATTGGCATTGCATGGAAGACCTTAGAGCACTAAGGCAAGAAAAAGAAATAAAAAGTGAAGGATTAGAAATAGAGATACAAGGCCCAGCGCATTGGCTCAAGCCTGTAATCCCAGCACTTCAGGAGGCTGAGGTGGGTGGATCACGAGGTCAGCAGATCGAGATCATCCTGGCTAACACAGTGAATGAAACCCTGTCTCTACTAAAAATACAAAAAATTAGCCGGGCGTAGCGGTGGGCGCCTGTAGTCCTAGCTACTCGGGAGGCTGAGGCAGGAGAACGGCGTGAACCCGTGAGGCGGAGCTTGCAGTGAGCTGAGATCGCGCCACTGCATTCCAGACTGGGCGACAGAGAGAAACTCCCACTCAAAAAAAAAAAAAAAAAAAAAAAAAAAATAGAAATACAAAAATGTATTTACTCACAAATGAAAATCATATAATTACCTTGGTAGAAAATCCAAAACAATCAGTAAGTAAATTATTAGAAATCATAAGATAGCTTAGGAAGACCTCTGAATGTAAAATCAATTCAAAAACTAACTAAAAATCTATTCAACAGAGAAAAAATGTGTAAAACGTGATTTTAAAGGAGATGCCATTTACAAAAACATCAAATAAACCATATATATGGATAAATATAACAATGTTATGAAGAAAATTAAAACATAATTGGAAAGAGTCAAAGAGATCTCAGTTAAGTGGAGAGTTATGTTGTATTCAAATATAAATATTTATGTTCAAATATTGGGGAAATAATAACTGCAGATTTAAATTCAGTCCACATTGATTTATGGATTCAATACAACTTATCTAAAATTTAACTGTTTGTCAGTGAACAAGCTGGTTCCAAAATAAGTTGGTACAAAAGTAATTGCAGTTTTTGCTATTACTTTCAATGGCAAAAACCGCAATTACTTTTGCACCAACTTCATAGCACGAACAAAAAGTCAAAAACAGTCAAGATATTGTCAGCTATAAGGAATTATCATAAAGCTGCCTACATGTATATGCCAATGTGATACGTGATTTATTTTCCGTTGCAGTTCAATGGGAAATAATAGATTTTTAAATAAATGGTGCTAAACCAATTGATTTTCCACATTGTAAAAGATGTAATTTAGATCCCAACCTCACACTACACATAGTGAGACCCTGCCTCTAGAAAATAACAATAATTAAATTAAATTAAATTAGTTTGAATTTAAGACTAAAATGGGAAGGACAAGCTTATAAAACATTTTTAGAACAATATAAGAGGTAGCAAAGTCATTACCTCAGGGTAGAGAATAAAAAAGTAGAAAGTGCAAACCTTAATGAAAAAGCTTCATAAATTTAATTATACTGAATTAAGAATTTAGATTAATTATAAAGAAACCAGAGAGTGAAAGAAAAGTCTACAAAAATGAAAAAAAATACATTTATGACATATGTAATTCAAAAAGGATTATTATATAGAATAGCAACTAGATTAGGAATCAGGCCCCTCCCTGGAATATTCCCTGCCCTGCAGTGATTCCAATCAAGCATACACAAAACACTTCCTAAAGGATAGGGGCTTACCTTGACATTTGGGGTTGGTATATCTTGGTTTTGGTGGTTGATAAAGAAAAACTGGGGATTCATGGACAGAAACAGAATTCTTCCAAGATCCTCTTTGGGTCAGAGAAGCTGAAATAGTGGGTCTACGTGAAGAATCATGTAAAGGAGTCAATTACACAAGAAGCAATGGGAATCTGGGTAGGGCAGCAGAGGAAGAGACAGCCTTTAGGATATGAAGGTGAAAGCTGACCCTGGCCCATCCTCTTCCACAGGCATCTCCTGCAAGATATGTGCATAGGTCATTAAAGGTCTTGCACATGTCATTAAAGTTTATTCCTATGTATTTATCATGCCTGTTGTTATTGTAAATGGAAATTTTATTTTACATTTCTAATAGATTGTACTTTTTACATATGAAATATATACATTATTTATTGTACCATTTTACTACTGAACTACCTTTGTTTGGGGTATATTTTCACTTGATTCTTTGGAGTTTATTTAGATGTTCAATCATGTTATCTGTAAATTGGAATAGTTTACCTCCTCCTTTTCAATATTATCTAGTTAATTGGCTTTTTTCTTGCCTTTTTCAAGTTTAATGTTAGTAATTGTGATAAAAATAAGAATTCCTTGCTTTTTTTTTTTTTAATTTCAAAGGAGACACCACTTACATTTGGGCAGGGAGAGGTAAGTTTTAATTGTTTTAAAGTCTTATCAATAAATTTCTATTTTAGTAAATTTTTTCAAAAACATTAAATTTTATCAAACATCCTTTGGCAATCATATGAGTTTTATCCTTATGTTTATTTATTTATTTCAAAAAATTTTAGACACAGGGTCCCACTCTGTTGCCCAGACTGGAGTGCAGTGGTGCAATCACAGTTCATTGCAGCCTAGAACTCCTGGGATCCTGGGATCAAGGGATCCTCCTGCTTCAGCCTCCCAAGTAACTAGGACCACAGGAATCTGCACAATGCCAGGCTAATTTCTTTTAATTTTTTTGTAGACATGGGGTCACACAATGTTGCCTGGTCTTGAACTCCTGGCCTTAAGTGATCCTCCCACCTTGGCCTATGGAAGTTCTGGGATTACAGGTGTGAACCACTGCACTTGCCCTATGTTTATTTATATAATAAATTATATAACTAGATTTATTGGTATTAACTAACCTGCTTTCCTGGCATAAGAGCCACTTATTTATGAAGTACTATTTTTTAATGTTATTCTGAAATCTGTATGTTGATATTTTATTTAGTATCTTTGTATTAATATTCATGAGTGGCTTTGGTCTGTAGTTTTCTTTCTTTATAAAATCATTTTTAGTTTTGGTGTTAATGCTACACTCAGTACGTATGAATACATAAAGAAGAAGAATGTCAACATATTGGAATTTTCCACTCCTTAAAGTTTCTTGTGAACATGTCTGGACCTAGTGCTTTTGGGATATGGGGCATGGACACATGTTGAACAGGAAAAAAGATAGATTTTATTTTTTGTTTTCACTTTTAAACAGCTTTGTTGAGATAAAATGTACATACCATAAAGTTCACCCACTTAATATGTACAATTCAATGATTTTTAGTGCATTTGCAGAGTTATGCAACCATCACCATAATCTAAGCATGTAATATTTTTAATATGCCCAAAGGAAAACACAAACCAATCAGCAGTTACTCTAACTCCCCCATTCCCAGTTCTAGGTGACTACTATCTCTGTTCTATCTCTGTAGATTTTCCTATTGGGACATTTTTAATAAAAGGTTTCATACAACACATGGTGTTTCATGACTAGCTTCTTTCATAGCATAATGTTTTCGTGGTTCATCCATGTTGTAGCATGTATCAGTACTTCATTTTTTTATATTGCCAAATAATATCCATTGTGTGGATACACCATGTTTTATTTATCCATTCATCAGTATATGGGCATTTGGATTGTTTCTACTTGTGGCTATCACGAATAATGCTAATATGAACATTTGAGTACAAGTTTTTCTGTAGACATATGTTTTTATTTTTCTTGGTTATATACCTAGGCAGGTGTAGAGAATTTGAAGAGCTTGGTGGAAGTTCAATGGGAATTTTAGAAGTTAAGATCCTTTGGGGAGAAATTAAGAGATTTAAAAATACTGAATATCAAAAAAATTTGTGAGGATACACAGAAAGATATCAGGTGGATTACCTGGATTATATGATAACTCTATATTTAACATTTCAGCCACTCGAAAACTGTTCTCCAAAGTAGCTGCACTACCTTATATTTCTTTTAGCAGTGTGTACTTCTTTTAGTAATGTATTTCTTTTAGCAAAGTATATAAGGTATATGTATACCTTATATTTCTTTTAGCAAAGTAGCTGCACTACCTTATATTTCTTTTGGCAAACCTTAACCAGTTTCTCAAATCCTCACCCATACTTGTTATTATTGCTTGTCATTTTGATTGGAGGTTTTGAAGTGGTATCTTCTTATGATTTGCTGTCTACCTAGTGACTAATGGTATTGAGCATCATGTTATGTTTATTCACAATTTGTATATCACTATATCATCTCTAACAATATCTATTTAAATATTTTGCTATTTTTAATTGGATCACTTGTCTTTTTAACAAACACTTTTTAAGTTCAGTGGTACAAGTGCAGCTTTGTTACATAGGTAAACTTGTTTCATGGGGTTTGTTTTACAGATTATTTCATTACCCAGGAATTAAGCCTAGTACCCATTAGTTATTTTTCCTGATCCTCAACCTCCTCCCACCTCTCCCCTCCACAAGGCCCCAGTGTGTGTTGTTTCTATGTGTCCATGTGTTCTCATCATTTAGCTCCCACTTGTAAGTGAGGATATGTGTTATTTGTTGATTTGTAAGAGTATTTTATATATTCTGGATACAAGTCCCTTCTCAGATACATTATTTGCAAATATTTTCTCAGTACATAGGTTATCTTTTTACTTTCTTTTGAAGTCCTTTAAAGAAAAACATTTTTAATTTTGAGGAAGTTCCATTTGTCAATATTCTCTTTTATCACTTGTGCTTTCGGTAGCATATCTAAAAAGTCATTACCAAACCCAACATACAAAGATTTACTCTTATATTGTCTTCTGAGTTTTATAGCTTTAGCTTTTATATGTAGGTCTATGATCTACTTTGAGTCCATTTTTGTGTATGATGTGATGCAGGGGTCCAAATTCATCTTTTGCATATGGATATTCATTTATCTCAGATATAAGTTTTTGTTGAATGTTAATATTTAAACTATGAGAATGTATTCAAAAATATTTGGATAAATGAGCAGGAAAGAGAACCACCCTATTCACAGAAAATGCCGAGAATAAAATCCTTATTCTATTGATATTTATAAGATAATAGATACAATCTGGTGATCCAGAAGTAGATTTTATTATTTTTTTCAAAATCCCAAAACTATCTATGAAAGTAAGGGTTATCTGGTAATATAATTTTTAAAAAGCACTTATGTCTGTACAATGAAAGATTCTATAGCTACTAAGAAAAATAGGTTGTCTCCACATGCATGAATATGGAAAGGTTCCAAAATACATTAGGTAATAAAATTAAGTTACAGAAATGTGTTTATATCTTGTAAACATTTGTGTAAATACACACACACACACACACACACATATCGACTGCAGGCAAATGTATAGAACATTTCTTGAAGGCTATATCTAAAACGATAGTCAAGAAATTGGCAAAATGTTTGCACTAGATGGAATAGTGGGTGGTTGAGTGGTCAAAAGAGAGATGGAAGCTTACTTTTCACTCAATGCCATTTTCTACCTTGTAAGTTTTGAGCAATGCATATGTCTTACATATTTAAAACTCAATAAAACTAATAAAAATGGCTTATTAACTTTACTAAATTTTACTAGAAAATGTCTTTCTCAAGTTGCCTGTAAGATATTGACTGTAGAACTCTATTTCCTGTTAAGTAATATGACTATACAAATGATTCCACAAAAGTTACCAATCCAAATTCCTTGATCATGATAACACTGTAGCCAGAACCCACTCAATATGAAGCAACATTCAGAAATTACCCAGAAAGAACTTATTACATAGTATTTTTCTTAAAGAGAATGTGGCACATTAGCATATACTACATTTGCTTGTTCACAAATCTCAGAACACTCAAACAAAAAATTCTCCTTGAATTTTGAGAAAGGTATAACTACATGATACATATGAAATTTATAGAGGCCAGGGAGTCATAAATCACATTCTTTATCAAGAAGACATTAGATAAAGTTGTTGACTTCAGTGAAGGGATGCTATGGATGTTTGGGAGAGCATTTTCTAACATTATTTTGATGTTAATGCTAGAGAACAAATCATTTACTCACAATACTATGCTTTACGCCCATCACTATCCCTTTAAGCCAATGGATCGAATGGACTCACAGATCTGACTCTACGTGGCATCCTCTGATGTTCTCAAATCAGCTTAGAGATGGTGTCTAAATAGTCCTTTAACCATGGCCATTTCGTGTGATACCTCTGTTACCCTTCTGAAAAAAAGAATCTAAATCTTGATGTGTTTATTACAGTGCCTTAGCTGCCTCAGGAGATTTAATCTGTCTGACTGACTGTACATGGAGAAATATTCTTTGCTAATCTGCATTTTATTTTAAAATTTACAAAACATAAAGATTAAAATGTCAATGTAAATTGAGCATGCTTGGCTGTAAAAGGCCAGTTGTGTCTGTTTCAGACATTCTTATATTTTATTATTAATTTGTTCCAAAGTCCAAAAATGTTCATATATCACAGTAGATACTTAAACAACAAACGGCTAATTTCTTTCCATTGGAAGCCTGACCTCCTCAATGGCAGATTGTGGGAACATAGGCTTCTTAGTTTTAAAGAAGCAAATAAATTTACAAATGAAGTTACCTGTTGGTAAGTTCCATGATGGGAACAAAGAGAGGGCCTCTGTAAATATTATTCACCCCACTGCTGAGTCCGTCCATCTAAAGGCCGTGATTGATGATGTCACCAAAACAAAGGAGTGCATTTAGTCTAATAAGTCAACATGATGAGACATTGAAAGGTTGGAATTATGTATGGCAGAAGACAATTATGCAAGCCAAACGATTCTTCAATTAATAATGAGATCCCTCACAGACTGAAGAGAAAGACTCACAGGATGGAAAGCATTGTGATTTACTCTGTGTGTGTCCATATGTGTCTGCAGTGTATATATTTTGGGATATAAATGATATATGCACAGTGTGGGTGCTGTGGCATCTGAATCTATGTGCTTATTGTCTGAAATCATGACTCATTTGTACACTGGGTAGGTGGATGTCTAGAATGTACTAATTGTTTCTTAAGAGATAAAAGGCTTTGCCTGATTCCTAAAGCCATGTGGTTTAATTAGAAAAACAGTTGAATTTCACTGATGTCATGTATGTCCCCCTATTTTCAGAATATCAGTAGTTGCCTTATGCTATCCCAATTTAATTTTGTTAAACATTAAACCAAACCATGGAAATACCAAAACATCAATATCAATGTAAATGCATAAATTAACAAAATGCCATTTAGTTCATTTTTAAATATTTCCCAGTGTCCCACAGATTTGGCTGTGTCCCATCCCAGTCTCACCTTGAATTGTAGTTCCGATAATCCCCATGTGTCATGGGAGGAACCTGGTAGGAGATAATTGAATCATGAGGGTGATTACTTCTATGTTGTTCTTGTGATAGTCAGTGAGTTCACACAAGATCTCATGGTTTTAAAAGGGGCTTTATCACTTTTGCTCAGCAATTCTCTCTGCTGGTATCATGTGAAGAAGGATGTGTTTGATTCCCCTTCATCCACAATTGTAAGTTTCCTGAGGCCTCCCCAGTCATGCGGAACTGTGAGTCAATTAACCCTCTTACCTTTATAAATTACCCAGTCTCGAGTGCGTCCTTATGGCAGTGTAAGAATGGACTAATACATCCGGTCTCTGGATTAACACATGCTTGTAACTAACTAGTGACATTTGTTTTAAAATTTTAGATATTTTGGAACAACATTGGTTTTCGAACTTTGTTATATGGAACACTAAGTACTCAATAGACTTCTCTCCCTCTTCCTCTCTGCCCCCATAGAAATGACAAAGTGTGGGAGGTAAGGGAAACAAAGAGACAGAACTCCAACGCAAAGAGCTGCAGTTTTATTTGGGGGCAAGGAGGATTTATTTTATGGTTTTGTGTAAACAAAGATTTCTATGGCTATAAATAGCTTTAAAACCATCATTAAAAATGCATTTGAAACAAAACTAAAGCTAGTTTCTTAATACTATATATGAGAAAATTTCACATAAAACATAAAACTCATACTATGGAAGTACAAGAAAAGATATGTGGAGAATTTTAAAAATAATTTTGAGTTATTAAAACAAAGCCTATACCACCCGCCAATATACATACATGACACATACACACACACATATATATACCTTGCCAGATTAGAAAAAAAGTAAACTTTCTATAGAGCACAAAACAACATTAAAAAGTTAAAAGAGAAAGTTATAATAAAAATAGCATACTGGAGGAAATATTTGTGGCATTTATAACAGACAACAAATTAGTATCCATAGTAAATACAGAATTCTTAAACATGTATTCAGAAGTAACTAGATTTAAAACAACAGAGGATATTAATAAGAAATATATTAAAGAATATAAATGGGCAATAAACATAGATGCTAAATTCACCAGTAACCAGAAAAAATACAAATTTTATAAAATGTATTGTTTTTACCCTATTAGACTGTCAAAAATATAAAAACAAGCCTGCTTATGTCAAATGCTCATGAAAGTGTAGAAAAACAAGCAATATCTAAGGTCTTTGTGGAGTTTTAACAGACTTTTTGAAGGACAATATGGCAATACCTTTCAACTTTTGAAATATGCATAGGCAGTTATTCACCAATTCTATTTCTAGTAATATATCTAAGAAATACTTCATGTCTTTTACTTATTTGTTTACTTGCTTATTTTTTTGGTGGTGGTGGTTTTAAAACATTTCAGCAAATTATTTGACACTCCTTCATTTAAAAGGGAAGTGTAATTCACTTCTCCTTGAATGTTGGCCAGACTTTTTTTATTGACATATAATAGGTGTGCATATTTCCAGGGTACACAGGATAATCTGATACATTCATATAGTCAAATCAGGGTAATTGGGATAACCATCACCTTAAATATGTATGTTTTCCTTATGATAAGTACATTTGAATTATTCTCTTCTAGTTAGTTTGAAAGGTACAATAGAGTCATGTTAACTCTAGTCACCCTATTAATTCCCCTCCCCTTGAATGTTGGATAGGGTTTGTGACTTGCTTTAACCGAGAAAATGTGATGGTAGTGATATGGGTGACTTCCAAGGCTAAGTCACAGAAAGTATAGCTTCTACCTGGCTCTTGCTTTCTTGAATTGCTCATGTTGAGGAAGCCAGCTGCCATGTCATAAGGACACTCAAGCAGCCCATGTTGGAAAGAACCTGAGGCTCTATGGAGAGGTGTATGCTAAAAAGAACTGAGGTCTCCCACTAACATCTTGCATCAAACTATCACCATGTTAGTGAACCACCTTAGGTCCTCCAGCCCTAGTCCAGTCTTCAAATGACTGTAACATCTGGAATGCACCCTAATGAGAGATTCCAATGCTAAGCCAGCCAGCTATGCTGTTTCAAGATCTCTGACCAGCAGGAACTATGAGCTAATAAAGATTTCTCATTATTTGAGGCCACTAACTTTTAACATAATTTGTTATGCCTGAAGTGTATGACTGAATTCACATGCAACTGTTAAATTCATACAGTATCTCTATGTATTCTAAAATAAAAATATCTTCAGGAAATATAAAATAAATTATTCAAACAATATAAATTTTATTAATTTTTCTTGTTAAGATATATTTGGATATATATAGTTTACATACACACCTCTATACAGATGTCTGTAACTTCTTACGCAAATGCTTTCAGAAACCCATGGAATAGAGGATTGGACTAAGAAAGATAGCAAGGGAACTTCCACCTTATGAATTTCTGTGTATTTGAAATTTTTAAATTACAGACATGTTTTATGCATTCATATTTACTTTAATAATTTTATTTTTTAAATTTTAACTAATGAAAAATGAATGAAGTAGCATACTCTTCTTTGAAGGGCTTTCATTGTTGATATTAGTGAATTACCAGGTAGTAGAAGACAAGAAAATAGGATGAGTTAAAATACATAATTTACTTTAATAGCTTTGTGGCTGAGCGGAAGCAAGTGAAATGATTGTTATAGTTTTGATTCAAGGCCAAGTGGCTTTATGTAGTTCTATGGCCACAGCCTACCTGTTTGTCAAATGGGACAGTGAGTGTGGAGAGGTAAGCTGGGGAGGCAATGAGGATGACTTAGTCTAAATACACCCCTACCAGTGGACAAAGTCCAGAACCCACACCAGATGCCAGATGAATTGTAGGTTGATAGCGACATCTTCGTGTACAAAGGACAGTACATTAAAGAGGGGAATGAAATAGATATCTACCTGTGGGAGCTATTGATTGGATTTAATGCTAGGGCTTTTATCCCATTATGCTGCATGTAATATGCTGAGGATTTCAGAAAAAAATAATACATGGGCTGTCCCAAGAACTATAGGTCAAAAGGGAGTGGATAATAGAATTTGAATAAAAAGGAAAAATTGATTAGCTGATAGTGATTATTAGGCAATATTATAGAAGGCGATATTACAACTAACAGAGCATCACTAAATGATGCCTGTACCTTAATACAAAGCCATCTGAATCAACCTGAAGCACAAAAGATGAAGACTCAAGTGACCAAGGCAAATTTTAATTGGAATTACAAATATTGCTTGGCAAAACGTGGCAAATAAAAGGCTCCTTGAGAGTATTTGTGTAAAATCTTATGTCTTTCTTTCAAAGATTTCTTAAGAGAAGTTCCAGAAAATATCTTTAATTCCAGTTTATAGGTTTTCCTTATTTTAATGTTTGCATCTCTAGTGTAGGCATATTATAAATGGAATTAACTATATTACTAATGCTTTTAATCTGATTTTACTGGTGCGCCTAGCGCTGATGACTAGGAATCAGCATGTGTGTCATTAAAAATATATATAAAGTTATATAGAAACTAAATTACATGTCCAAATAAACACATTTATCTGTATGCTTTATTTATTATCCCAAGTAGCCAAAGCACAGAGTCCTGACTGCCTGTCTTCAAAAATAAAGTAGCTACAAAACAGTTAGTCTGGCTGCTGGAATCAAAAACTCTCACTTGATGAAAGAACTGGCACGAATAGCCCACTACATTCTGATGTATTCCTTCGTTTATAACTCCAGGATCTCAGGCCTGGAACTAGACATTTGTGGGGCACTGCATGCATTTTTGTAAGACTATTTATATGCAGGAAATAATTGGTAGTATTTTAGTCACTCAAATCGATTGCTGAGCAATCCATTGGATTGCTACTCAGTCGATCTAAGTTGGCTCTTCAGACAAGTGAAGCTTCAGCACTTACTGGGTACTGTTAATTGAAAGTCCTCTCCATGAGCCTATGATTTGGACCTGATGGAAGATACGGACAGAAATGCTAGAATATGTGGGCTGAGAATTTTGTATGAAATAAGTAAAAGGGAAGTGAGGCACTGTCCAAAATGTCAAAACTGATTCCTGAAATCCCAGGGGACTTTTTTCTCAAGTTGCATTGGATTATATCTACTTTGGAATGTTTTTAGATTCTGTGCTATGTCAATCATAAATCAATGCATGGCTGCCCCTTCTGCTCATTGTCTACCAAATCTACTGCAAAGACTTCCCAGTGACCTTGCCACCTGCTAAAAACCCGCGCTGACCACCTCTGGCTGAGAGACCCTGGTTGTCTTCTGCCCTCTGATTACAATTACTTTCTGAGCAATTTAATGGGAAGCACCTCCCTTTTTTTAGTCATTGTTTCTGATGTTATTTTGGATTATTATTTAAAGAGGTGTGCTGTCATTTGACTTTGTACATTGTTTATAACTCAGCTACCTAAGAAGCTTTCAGAATGCAAATGATTGCATTTTATCTTGCTTTTTTTTCCTTCCTCACTCTTCCCTCCCCTAAACAACCACCTGTGCCTTCCAGGTCTATCATAGTGCCGTACACTTAGGAAATTCTTGTACACGTTTGTTGTTTTGCAATTTGAAATTCATGATGCATTCTGTCCTCAGAAACTTCAGATCTTAGTTGTGTCAGGACAACATGTACACTCCAAAAAAATCTTTATTACCAATTATAGAGACAAAGGAACGGGAAATATATTTAAGAACAGGAATGTTTTCACAATACAATTTACTCTTCCCAATATCTGCACAATGAGGTGGGTATTACTGTCATTTTTACTTTACAGATAAACCAGGCTGATAGATCTTAAGCAATTTGCCTAGCCGAACTGAGTTTAAGAGGCAGAGTTGATTCAAACCCAGATCAGCTGGGTTCTATCCTCTGGACCAGTTCAACAATAAACAACATTAAAGAGGCTGCACTAATATCCCTACAAAGCAGGGTAACCACTGAGGGAATGTGGAGTGAGGGAAGCATGTGGAAATGGGTCACGAATTGGGAGAGGCTTCCTGGGTGAGGGAACATTGAAAGGAGCGAGAGAGAGGGAATACGGCTCTGAAAAATAGAGGATGGGATAAGTGGAGTAAGGTAATAACGAAAAGAAAAAGCCTTTGCCATTAAGGCTGTGGAAATATTTACAGTTGGTTTCCAATTTTCTCATATTTTTCTATCTAGCCAAACAGCAATAAAGGTATGTGGAAAAAACATATATATTAAATGACTAGGTGTCAGATTTCTGATTTGATAACACTTGGTGTAAAAATAACAGTTATTATTACTCTTCATTTATCTAGCTCTGAGAGTGTACACAGCACAGTATAATAAGTAGAATTTATCAGAAGAGGGACAGGATTGGTGCCCTGAGGGCTTTTCCACTTGAGTAGAGGCTCAAGTGGAAACTGAGACACCCAAGAATCAGGGCACTGCCCTCACAGAGATGTGGATTCTCCTGCTCTCACCGGCTGCAGCTGAAGATACATGGTCTTATTGTGGGTGGCATTTTTCTTTTGTGGGAAGATATGGAAAGAGATTTTAATGTCTGTCTTCTAGACAGAAGATGTTAATTGAAATCTTTTTCTAACATTATATGTCTCACATTACTACATGTGAAAAAAAAAAAGAGATGCATTTTTTTTTTTTTTTTTTCTCTAAGAGCCTGCTTTGTGTATTCTGAGCAGTGGGCAAGGTTCAATCATGATCCAGTGAGACCGAACACCTGGGAGCAATGGTAGATGGACAGCTGTCTTCCTCAGGGTGCCCAGGAATAAAAATTTAGACTCATAACAATTCAGTGTTCTAATTACAGAGGATGCACCTGTACTAGTAAATATGTACACAAAAATATCTTGCTTCTGCACTGTCGCCCAGACATCCAGAAGATAATAAAGAAATAATGATTAAGCAAAACAAAGATAAGAAACCTAAAGTTTCTTCACTCAAATTTGAGCACAGAGTCTCAATCTTAGCTTGTTAACTTTTACTCTGGACACAAATTTAATGACTGTTGTTTATAGTTGTCTAGCTCCTACTCAGTACTTGAGCAGCAGCAAATGAGAAGTATGGGGGACATGACAGAGAGCTGGACGACAAAGGAGGAGACAGAAATGCTGAAAACGTATAGCTAGAACTGGGGAGAGGTGGGGAGGCCACGGCATAGAGCAGACAACCCTATAACTTCAGTGGTTTCTGAGGGCGTCAGCACTTTTGCAAAGGGTTGTAACTCAGAATTCAGTTTGTTAGTTCCAAATGCTATCTATTACATATTATCTGTAATAAAATAATTATATTTTAATTGAATACAAGAATTGTGATATTCTGCAAAAACATACATGAAACCAACTACACCATTTGAAAGAGAAAACTAAAATAATTGAAATATACACATGAGAATATATAAGTCATGGTGTAAAATAGAAGTGACAAGTAAAATTTGGATTTAAGTTTAAATAATTGTTGTTAATTGTTATGAAGATTTAAGGTAAATGTTATTAAAAATTTCTTAAATTAGCTTGCAAATGCAAAATTCTAATGACCAATTGGCATAAAATTCAGGTTATTCCAAAGACATTATGAGGTAAGAGATGTCAGAAACTAAAATCATATTAAAGTTTATTTAACATTGAAAAAATATTTATTGAATCCTATTTTGTGTCAGAAGCTATACCAGGTTCTAGGATCTTAGTACAAAACAGTAGAAATTTATAAGCATAAGCATGACATTCCACATGTGAACTGGACAATAAACAAATAAATAAGTAAATATATAATTTCTGCTTGTGATACATGTAATGAAGAATAAACCAGGGTAAGAGTGTCAAGGGACAGGCAAGTGGAGGGACTGCAACTATGTTAAATATGGTATTCTCAGAAATCCTCTCTTTGAAGGTCACATTTGGACAGAGCCTGTGAATACAATATGGCCATCCAGAGGAAGATAATTCCAGGAAAAGTGCTAGGTGAGTGCAAAGGCCCTGAGGCAGAGTTGAGTTTGATGTATTTCGCAAGCAGTAAGAAGCAGAACAAGACAGGGCAAGGAAGTAGAGGACTTTGACAGCACAGATGGTATTCCAGAGGAACAGGACCTATCATTGAATTAGATGTAGGACATAATGAAAGGGGAGAGGAATAAAGGAGAGAATTACATATTTTCCCTACTCTCACCATCCCCATCACCCTGATCCCAGATACTGGGTAAATAGTGAAACCAATTGCTGTACTGAAGAAAACTAGAAAAGAAGCACATACGTGAGGAAGTTGAAGTGTTTGGAGTAGAGGGTGATTCCATTGGGGATCTGGAAAGAGGTTGGAGATCTGGAAGATGGATGCCTGGGATCCATCAGAGTACAGAGGATACATAAAGCTAGCAGGCTGGATATGAGGGCTCAGGCAGAGGGCATAGATAAGAAGACAAAAGGTCTAAAGACTGGCTCACAACCCATGCATTTAGAAATCAGCAGAGAAGGAGTGTGCAAAGGAGTAAGAAGAAGTTCAAGCATCCATGAAAAGATAGAGACTTAGTCCTAAAAGTGGAAAATGAAAGTATTTAAGAAAGGGTGAGTGATCAGCTGGGGTATCACCTGAGAAGTTGAGGAAGTCGGATGTGCACTGAGAACCCAAAGCTTGTCAGATTGGGCAATCTAAGGCCATTGGCAACCTAGAGGTGGGGCCTGGGAGATGGATTTATAACTCATACATAGTTTAAATGCTCGAAAATGATAGAGGAATGTTGTACAAAGTTTAAAGATAAAACAAACTTCTAAAATAATAAATAAACCTTAGAGGGATGACTTCTAACCCACCCTTCCCTGGTGACCCCTTATTCCTGATAAGAAAATGTCACATTCTTGTATGTAACGGAGCACAGAATTTAGGGCAGAATCATGTCTTTTTGTTACAGTGAGTCATCAATGGGAGCTAAAACCACCCATAAATCAGAGGAGAGCTAATTCAAACAATTTAAAGAAATAGAAACATTGAGAACCTCATATTGGATTACTGAGTCAAATGCAAAGGCATAGCTGCTGGGGGATTAGGGGGAACCCTCAGTAGTCCACCCATGACTTGCCTGAAAGAAAACCAATTCTAAAAAATAATGGATTTGATTTTATTGCTTTTGATTTATGCATTTTACTTTTTTCTTCATCAAGTGAAATAAAATAACAGAGAAGCTACACTGCCTGTTTGGAATTTTGTAGGAAAACAGAGGAAAGAGATGTGGGTGCTTGTGGGACAAGGAGTGGTGTGGGGCCGCTCCTTTACAGGGAATAATATTTCCCCTGCAATTGTCAAAATTTGATATAATTGCTCATTGGGAGAAAATCTAACCATCATCACCATGCTTTTTCTTTAGAGCCACCTATGTCTTATTGTATGTAGTTGTGGAATTGATGTATGGTAACATTCCTTTTCCTTTTTTAAGTACACCATGAAGGAAAAAGAAAAGAAAAGAAAAAAAAAAAGAATTCCATTGTGATAGTGAGGCAGCCAAGATTTAAAGGTTGTGCTGGACTTACAACTGAAATGCAAATCACTCCTTGCAAACAGCCTTCTGCTGAGGCCCAAATTTTTACAGATCAGGTTCTGCTGTCCTGACGAGGAATCATTGAACAGCATTTCCCAGGATTCACAAATTAGTTGCCGTCTAAGGTATCATTTTCTACGTTGTAATTGTAACTTACCAGAGGAAACTTTGTCACAAAAGACAGTACCCTGTGCTTCCATTATTTTTCCAGCTGCACCGCCACTAAGGATTCTTTCACACACAATAAAAATACACACATCACGACCTCCCTCTCTGAAATATACACTCCTTGAATATAAACATTTTGAGAATATTGGTGTGCTTTTCTTCCTCTTCTTTTTTAGATGTGCAGGTGGTAAAATACTGGTTGCCATGAACTGCAGACAATAAATAAAAATTGCCAGCTTCTTATGGCTGCCTGATAGAAATGTGCCAGCCTGGAAAAGCCTGATTCTCCAGGCACAATCATTCTCTGGGCAAGACATCTGTCACTAATACGGCCTATTTGTTGGGTGCTCTTGAATGTGCAGGTAAGGGTGGTCCAGTGCAGATGTGCTTAGTGGCCCCCAGAAATAGGAGACCCTTAAAACCCTGAAATGTTACCTTTCCTCTCCACATTAAAAAATGCTAATAATACTCTAAGAGGGGGCAGAATTATACACAGGACAGGGAAAGCCAACACACACACAAAAGTTGAGAGTTTAAAAGCCGAAGGTGAGAGATGAAAACAATTCCAAGAAGTAGAGCTGTACTGTGGGAGAATCAGTAGCTAGTACTCTTACACTTGGTCTTGTCATTGACCCTTGTTAGCTGAGTTATCTTGGCAAATCCCAGAAACGTCTGTGGACATCACTGTCACATACAAATGTTCTGGATCAGAAGTGCTCAAGGAGAGGTCTGAGAATCACCTGTCCCAGGAGTACACAGAGAATTTGCTCTGAAAAAAACATTCAAGGGATTCATCTCCAGAGATTCTGATTTATTATATCTGGGATAGGCTCCAGGAATTTATAATTTTAACAAGTTCCCCAGATAATTTTTAATAGATTTTATTTTTTAGAGCATTTTTAGGTTCACAGCAAATTTGAACAGAAGGCACAGAAGTTTTCCATATACTCCCTGCCCCTACACATGCATGGCCTCTGCTATTATCAACATCCCCCCTAGAGTGATATGTTTGTTCCAATTGATGAACCTACATAAACACATTATCCCCCAAGTCCATAGTTTATATTAGAGTACACTCTATTTTCTATGGATTTGGACAAATTTATAATGATGTGCATCCACTATTGTAGTATCACACAGAATAGTTTCACTGCACCAAAGATGCTCTGTCCCCCTCCTATTCTCCCTTCCTCTCCGCTAGCCCCTGAAAACTATGGATCTTTTTACTACCTTCCATAATTTTGCCTTTTCAGAATGTCACATAGTTAGAATCACATAGGTGTAGACTTTTCAGACTGGCTTCTTTCACTTGTTAGTATGCATTTAAGTGTCCTCCAAACCTTTTCATGGTTTGAGAGCTCATTTCTTTTTAGCCATGAATAATAGTCCATTGTCTGGATGTACCACAGTTTATTTATCCAGCTCCAGAAGACAGTAATGCACACTAAATTTGAGAAGAACTGCAGTAGATGAATTCTGAAATTCCTTCCAGTATTCAGGCTTGATAAAGTCATAGGTTAGTCGAGCATACGCACCATGAAGACTGAACCCCTTAATCAGAAATCTACGTGTCTGTCTGTATGTCTGTCTGTCTATCTCTATCTATCTATCTATCTATCTATCTATCTATCTATCTATCTATCTATCCACCCATTCATCCATCTGTCCATCCGTCTGTCTATCTATCAATCTATCTAAAGAGAAATAGAAGGCAAAAAGCTTGCTCCAGAAGAGGTTACTAGCTACATCTAGAGAGAAACTACTAGAGGTCCCTTCAGTCAAGTATGTGCTAAGAACATGATCAAATCCCAGAGATCACTTTCCACATCCTACTGGTAGATGAAAAGAGATGATTCTTACAGCAGCAGTCTTCCTCCTGCCAGAGCAGGAGAGACTCCTGAGGAAGAAAGAGGGGCCCGGGGAGAAATACAGTCCTACCTCCAGTGCCTGCGGTTTGGAGAGGAGCAGAAAAACTGAGGAATGAGGTTCCTACTCTTCTCCCAATATATGTTTTTGCCTCCAGTTTAATTACGGAAACTGGGAGAAGAGTAGGGATTAAAGATTGAAGAAAAGGGGTTTTGGGGTTATTATTGAAGGCAGTGTATGTGAAATCTGTGCGAAGTGAAGAAAAAGTAGTGGTGAGTTGCTTGAGTCCCAACTGTGGTGATAGCATGCTATGGTCTTAATGACCCCCCAGTTCATAGGTTGAGACCTAATCGCCAATGCAATTATATTAAGAGGGGGGAACTTTCGGGGGTGATTAGATCACCAACATGAAGCCCTCATGAATGGAATGAGTGTTCTGATAAAAAAGGTGTGAGGAAGCTTGTTGGACCCTTCTACCGTGTGAGAGAAAAGGAACCATCTGTGAAGAATTGGCCCTTATCAGGCACCAAATTTACTAGCACCTTGATCTTGGGCTTCCCAGCCTCCAGAACTGCAAGAAATAAATTTCTGTTGTTTGTCAGTAATTTTGTTTAGCAACAAACTAAGATAGAACCTTTGGAATTTCATTAATGCTAATCAGCTGAATTGTGAGATTGTTTATATCAACATTACATTCTATGAAAACTAGGGAAACTGGATATTTCTTCACATCTTCATTGATTACATATCATTTTTATGCATGATGAATTGTTGATTAATGTACTTAGTTTATATGTTTTCTTATATTTTCTTCTTTAATTTCTTTGAGCATTTCATGTGCTGAATAAAGTAACCCTTCATTTTATGTGCTGCAAATAGTTTATTTTATTGTGTTTATTTTTAAAATGTGCATGTTTCATTTGTATTTACCCAAATCACTGAACTTCCTTTTTATATTTCCTTCCATTTCTATCAACCTTATTGAAGAAAGTCAAATATTCCTAGGATTTTTTATTTTTTTGCCTTCATTTTCATCTGGTAATTTTCTTTTGTGGGGCCAATCTTTATCTTTTTTTCCTCCAAATGGCTAAGGAATTGTACAGTCAACTCTCAATTATTCACAAGTTAGGGAGATTGGTATAACATGCATGGTTATAATACTATTAATTCCCCCAATGAGTACAGAAAATTCTCTGTTTTCCTTCTGTAAAGCTTTCACTTCAATAAACTCTTGACCCAAAACATCAGCTTGCAATAATAGCACTTATCTTCTTTGCAAAAAGATAAAACTGGTTTCATTGGTTGACTGTGCTTTACTGGGTCTTAGTCTTTCCACCCATGATATAAGACATGTTTTAGGGGATTCTCAAAGACTATCTCAACTTTGAAATTGTGTTATTCTTATGAGCACAGTTGACATCCATCACTGTATTAACTAGAAACATAAACCAAACTGCCTTCCTGAGAGCAGGGGTCAACACTGCAGCCCTCGGGCCATATCTGACCAGTAGCCAGTTTTATAAGGCCCTTGAGCTAGTTTTTACATTTTTAAAGAGTTGCTACAACAGCAACAATAATATTTCATAGAGATTCAGAGATCATATGGGGCCCTTTAGAGAATCATCTTATTGACCCCTGCTTTAGGGTCAGCAGTTATGTCTTTTGTTATCACCAGGACTTCCTCAAAAGTATCATTGGCAGAGAAGGGTATATGTGCCATGCTTCCTTTTCTTCCTGGTCACAGAAGTAGAACCTATTTCCCAGCATTACTTGCAATTAGGACAGGCAACTGGCTGAACCTTGCAGAATGGGATGTGGGCTGATGTGAGGAATGCCACCTCTAGACCTCTACTAAACCTATGCCCTTCTGGAGATGCATCACACTCCCTCTTTTTCCTGCAAGCCTGTTGTATACAGAAAATTCAGCAGAAGAAACTAGTATTTTAGAAGATGATGGAGACATAAGGTAGAGGGAATGTGAGTCCCTGACTGACTTCATGGTAGGTTATACACTGACAAAGAACATCCCATCTGACTCAAATATAAGCTCATGTTGGTAGAGACACTGAAATGTAGCCATTAATTACAACAGCTGCTAGTATTTATCCCAGATAATCTTCCCACCATAGCTCAGCTACTGTGTTACTTCTGTCTGCTTTCAGCTTGGAAACCAGAACACCAATACTGTTAAAAACAAAATTGTGACACTAAGGACTAGTCAGCATCTGAGTGAACGAGTCTATTACATTAATTAAGAACAGAGATTTGGGGAGATGAAAGATCTTTGTCGATTTCCAGTTAGTTTGAGACCATTTTTTTCTGAGAGGTAATTTTGATTAAAGAGTGATCTTCAAACAAGTAGAGTGTCAGGCTGTCATCATTATCTGTATTGAGTCTCCCTTCTTCCTACCTTAGGGCTGGTGCTAATCACAGGTGAATGGCTTAAAGTGAGTACAAAGTGAGTGTAAGTACATTGTAACTAACCACTCACAAGGTTTAGTTCTAAAGTGATATGAAGAAAAACTCTCTTTGAAGATATTCATATTGTCTGGGAAGGTCACACAAATAATTCTAGTAAGTTTCTAAAACAGAGTGCCTCCACTACAGTATGGGAAATACTATACCCCGAATATTTGTCCATCACAACAACAACAAATAGGTGTTGACTAGTAAAGCGAAATTGTCCTATTTGGATAAATTAAAGAGAATGAAGGAAGTTAGCCATTCTAGTTTTGAATTCTTGCTGCCCCCTTTAGTAACTGTGTGCTTTTTTATGCACACAATCTCTCTGTTCCTCTGTTTCCTCACTTGTAAATAGAGAAAAAGTATAACAATGATATCTACCACATAGGGTTGCAGTAAAGATTAAATATATTATTATCTTTAGTTTAAAACAGTGCAGGCACATGTAAATGTTCATTTGTCCTTATTATTGTATGGATGCAAAATAAAGGAATTAGTTCTATGTGTGAGATCTAATGTCACACTTCGAAAATCTCCATGTCCTTTCAGTCATGCATTTCTGTGAACACCTCCCTAGTATTTCACTTTTGTCTAAATTATCCAGTAATTTTTTCCAAGCCAAATTTTGAGATTAGGCTTGAGTTATAGTTATAGTTGTAATAAGCAGACAGGAAGTGAAGGATATTCCACTTAGATGTAATAACAGGGGAAAGACATAGAAGTCGGAAAGTGGGGTGTGCTTGGTTAGATTAGTTTTGGTGGCTATCATTATAGTACAGCATATTTTTCTGGTGGTCCTATGTTCTAAAAATGAGATTTAGAGACCAAAAATACAAACAAAAATCCAATTATTTTTGTCTTATCTGAAGAAAAGAAGAAAGTAGTCTTTCTTTCAAAATGCCGTAAACCCTAGATCCCTTTAAGACTTCTTTACATTTTCAATTGGAAGAAAAGAAGGAAATTCATGATCAAAAGAAAAAAGTCTAGTTTGAAGAAAACCTTTAAGTTGCTACTGGATATACATTATTTAATTGCTTGCAAATGAACAACATTTGGCAGTTTGGATTATCTTGAGAATCTGGGTCTTTGCACATTTTTTAAAAATAAGGGTATCTGTTTTTCCTTTGCTAAAATTTATAGTTGCTCGGAGAGCAGTATGAGGAACTCTATTCTTATTCAGTGCATTTTGAAGGGCTTGCTCCGTTTTCCTCAAGGAGAGGGAGATACTTTTTTTTTTTTTTTTTGTCAGAAGGCTTGAAGTCATCTTGTTTTCAGTCTCTTAAACAAGTGGTAGTTTATTATGAAGAAAAATATATTCAGATACCATATGCAATATGAACACACTAGTTCCTACTATTAATTCATTATTCTTAGTCCATGCTGCATGCTTCATAGCCTAACATAGTGAAATGAAAGAAATTTTATATATTTTAGTTCTGTCCCTCTACTGGCAGTGGGAGTAAATCCCAAAGTATTTCAGCAGATGCTATTAATATGCAAATAACAGAGAATACACTATTTCTAATAGACCTCCCAACTGCATGGGAGGCATCACTGTTGCAGCAAATTAGCTTTCTGTAATTTGCATGCTTTTCACAACCTCCTGGGATTATATTTTAGATCAGAGACAATAAACGCATATGCAGTTAGCTTAAAATGTAACTAATTTTAGACTTTGAAACAATTTTAACCTAACTTCTTTGTGGTGTTAAACAGCTATTTGCAAAGAAACTTTTATAATAGTCTATAATTTTCATAGCGTTGATTTGCCATGAATGGCCCCATTTCTCTAGCGTAAAAACAAATGTGGGAACAGACCAGGTGTATGCATTTCCCAATTGACTGAAAAGACACAAGAGAGTGGTGAACTAGAAGCCTGAAGTATGGATTGTTTGGGCAATTCCAGATGACAGTATTAAATTAAGAGAGAATATGAAATCGGCCCAAATTGAGTAATCAGCCATAATAGTTTACAGCCAGAGGAATAAGCCATAATGATGAAGCCTATTTAGTCCACCCATGAACCTCACACTGTCTATATGTCTAAATACATTAATCAAAATCTCGATAAACCAATAAATATTAAATTAACTGATTTTAGTGATGCCAACCTGTATCTTACAAATAATGTATTACTGGAAATTTTAACCCATGTTCCAACACCCCTTCGTGCTAAAAACTCTCAACGAACTAGGTATTGAATGTATCTCAAAATAATAAGAGCTATTTATGACAAACCCACAGCCAATATCATACTAAATGGACAAAAGCTGGAAGCATTCCCTTTGAAAACTGTCAGAAGACAAGGATGCCCTCTCTCACCACTCCTATTCAACATAGTATTGGAAGTTCTGGCCAGGGCAATCAGGCAAGATAAAGAAATAAAGGGTATCCAGACAGGAAGAGAGGAAGTCAAATTGTCTCTGTTTGCAGATGACATGATTTTATATTTAGAAAACCCCATCGTCGGCCGGGCACAGTGGCTCACGCCTGCAATCCCAGCACTTTGGGAAGTCAAGGTGGGCGCATCATGAGGTCCAGAGATTGACACCATCCAGGGCAAAATGGTGAAACCCTGTCTCTACTAAAAATACAAAAATTAGTTGGGCATGGTGGCATGCACCTGTAGTCCCAGCTACTGGGGAGGCTGAGAAAGGAGAGTTGCTTGAACCCGGAAGGCGGAAGTTGCAGTGAGCTGAGATCGTGCCACTCCACTCCAGCCTGGTGACAGAGTGAAACTCTGTCTCAAAAATAAAAAAAGAAAACCCCATTGTCTCAGCCCAAAATCTCCTTAAGCTGATAAGCAATTTCAGCAAAGTCTTAGGACACAAAATCAATGTGCAAAAATCACAAGCATCCCTATACACCAATAATAGACAGAGAGCCAAATCATAAGTGAACTCCCATTCACAATTGCTACAAAGAGAATAAAATACCTAGGTATACAACTTGCAAAGTATGTGAAGGATCTGTTCAAGGAGAACTACAAATCACTGCTCAAGGAAATAAGAGCGAATACAAACAAAAGGAAAACATCCCATGGTCATGGATAGGAAGAATCAATATCATGAAAATGGTCAGACTACCCAAAGTAATTTGAATATTTAATGCTATCCCCATTAAGCTACCAATGACTTTCTTCACAGAATTAGAAAAAACTACTTTAAATTTCATATGGAATCATAAAAGAGACCATATAGCCAAGACAATCTTAAGCAAAAAGAACAAAGCTGGAGGCATCATGCTACCTATCTTCAAACTACACTACAAGGCTACAATAACCAAAACAGCATGGTACTGGTACCAAAACAGATATATAGATCAATGGAACAGAACAGAGCCCTCAGAAATAACACCACACACCTACAACCATCTGATCTTTGACAATCCTGACAATAAGCAATGGGGAAAGGATTCCTTATTTAATAAATGATGTTGGAGAAACTGACTAGCCATATGCATAAAACTGAAACTGGATGCCTTCTTTACACCATATACAAAATTAACTCAAGATGGATTGAAGACTTAAATGTAAGACCTAAAACCATAAAAACACTAGAAGAAAAACTAGCCAATACCTCAGGACATAGGCATGGGCAAAAATCATGACTAAAACACCAAAAGCAATGGCAACAAAAGCCAAAATTGACAAATGTAATCTAATTAAACTAAAGAGCTTCTGCACAGCAAAAGAAACTATCATCAGAGTGAACAGGCAACCTACAGAATGAGAGAAAATTTTTGCAAGCTACCCATCTGACAAAGGGCTAATATCCAGAATCTACAAAGAACTTAAACAAATTTATAAGAAAAAAACAACCCTATCAAAAAGTGGGTGAAGGATATGAGCAGGCACTTCTCAAAGAAAGACATTTATGCAGCCAACGAACGTATAAAAAAAGTTCATCATCACTGGTCATTAGAGAAATGCAAATCAAAACCACAAGGAGATACCATCTCACACCAGTTAGAATGGCGATCATTAAAAAGCCAGGAAACAACAGATGCTGGAGAGGATGTGGAGAAATAGGAACGCTTTTACATTGTTGGTGGGAGTGTAAATTAGTTCAACCATTGTGGAAGACAGTGTGGCAATTCCTCAAGGATCTATAACCAGAAATACCATTTGACCCAGCAATTCCATTACTGGGTATATACCCAAACGATTATAAATCATTCGACTGTAAGTACACATTCACATGTATGTTTATTGCAGCACTGTTCACTATAGCAAAGACTTGGGAGCCAACCCAAATTCCCATCAATGATAGTCTGGATAAAGAAAATATGACACATATACACCATGGAATACTATGCAGCCATTAAAAAGGATGAGTTCATGTCCTTTGCAGGGCCATGGATGAAGCTGGAAGCCATCATTCTTGGCAAACTAACACAGGAACAGAAAACCAAACACCATATGTTCTTACTTATAAGTGGGAGTTGAACAATGAGAACTCAGTGGACACAGGGAGGGGAACATCACACACTAGGGCCTTTTGGGGGATGAGGGGCTAGGAAAAAGATAGCATTAGGAGAAATACCTAATGTAGTTGACGGGTTGATGGGTACAGCAAACCACCATGGCATATGTATACCTATGTAATAAACCCGCCTGTTCTACACAAGTATCTCAGAACTTAAAGTATAATTTAAAAAAAAAAATAGAAAAGATTTTTGAAAAATACTCAGCCAGTCAGGGGGCATCCCAAGTCATTGGGAATTTAGCATAATTTGTCAGGACCACATTTTTCCATTACTCTCATTAGTGAGAAGATGAAAATTGTACCAACTAATGCATATTTCACTGAGAAAATAAGTTATTTTGATCCCTCCTTGAGCTCGATAATCCTGTTTTTTAAAATAAAAGTATTTAATGATTTTTTAGCTTTTTTGCTGTCTTAAATCCACATATGAAAATTAAATTGAAGAAATAAAATAATTAGATGTTTAAAGCTTAAATGTCACCTTTGAGTATGTGATTTTGATTTGGAGCACAAATTATCTAATGACTATATTATTCTGCATTTCATTTTATTTCTATAGACACCACTGTATCAATTTAAAATATATTCATATGAGAATATCTCATAAATGGGAATTACTTATGAACATGTACTGTCTAAATATGTTCCTACCCATCAGTCCAGTAATGAGTAACTTACGACAAGTAAAATCACTTAGAGAAAAAGAAGAAAAATAAAAGATAACTTTCCTATGAGGAAAGAATATAATGGCCATTCCAATATTTCTGGTTACATTGTGGACTAATGCAATTCAAGTTATTTCTGTGCATTAATTTTGCAGATATGTGTGAATCAACCTGCAATAAATAATTCAACCATTCAACATACTCTGAATCTGCAAAGTAAAAAACTATTAAATATGTCAACTTCAGCCAAATCATTAATTCCACATATGTATATATATTTACATGTGAGTATAATATTATTTTTATCTATGAATTAAAGCTTTAAATATGTTATTTTGTACTCGATTACATTTTGAAAAATTATTCTTCCATGTCAAATAGAAAGATAATTCATTTATGGGATACACAAGAAAAGTAACACATTATGAAAAGAAGTTATTTGCAAAAAGACACTAAGAATAATAATTTTGCAATAAAACTAAAATCTTATAATATCAATTATAAAAGGTATAATTATATATGCATAATTTTACATCTCTATTATTTGTATAATTACTCCCAAATACGGCACAGGTTATGTTTGATATCATGCATCTTCTTCAACTTCTGTCCCTCCAAATCAACCCCCTTAAAGCTGTGCCCCGGCCCATCATTTTTATCTTCCTTGTCTAATCATATTACCCAAAGAATGGCTCTCTTTTTACCTTTCTATTGATAATACAGTTCTTATGATTTCAGTTTTTCTCTTAATCTGAAGATTTGAATTCAGTCTATGCATTAATGAAAGTCTAACTCAGATATGGACTCCACCAATGAAGTTTCAACATTGCTGCTGACTCAAACCCCTCTCTCATTCTCGGGAGTCCCAGGAAGATTTTGACTATGGGGTCCTCAATTCATCCTATTCTTAACATATGTCATGTCCTCCATTTTTAAATTGTATTACAAATGTCTTATTTCATTTGACTAAACTGTATGCATCCTGACAGCAAGGTGTGTTATCGTGTGCTAAGACCAATTTCTTAAATATAGCATGAACTCCAGAAATACTTGGTAAATAATATGTAAAATCTTTATCGACATCAATGTATCCTCTTACCCACTGTATTAGATATGGGGAGAGTTTTATATTTTCTATCTCCCTCCTCCTCACTTCTTTCCACAGGTATTTACTCTTCCCATGGCGAGTGATTAACTATGTAAGCTGAGAACACATTTTGAGACTCAACTGAGTTTGTATTGCTTAAGTGACCTTAGGTACATCATTTACCTCTATTTGTGAAATATTAAAGGTTTAATCTATCAACTCCTCTGAGTTGCTGTGAGGATTATCTAATGCAATTTGCTTTGCACAAACATGTTCTGAAGAAAGGTTTTTATAAACAGACACTGGCAGTTCTTGGTATTCCAGTCAGGCCTAGCAATGCCTGAAGTTGCTGAGGGGCCTGGCTGCCTCTCCACTGGGACAACATCGGAATGTCCTTACTTTTAGTTATTTGGCTAGCACCTTCATGAAAAGAAGTCTTTATGGTCTCTGCTTTTCTCACAGAGTGATTGTTTGGACATGATCTCCTTACCGGCTGACTTCAAGTCACGGAGAACTTTTTTGGCAGCTGATGTGAAACATTCTGGTCAGACATGTTTGGGGCCTCAAGTCACAGACCTGTGTTTATTTTTATTGAAAAAGAGCAGACCAGGGAGACTTGGCCCCATGGCCTTTATTTTAGTAGCACACAACAGCAGAGCTCTGAGTCCAATGATAGAAAAATGTTTCCAGTTTTTTCACCAAAGAACACAAGAAGATTATTAGGTTTTAGTTCAAGCAAAAGATTGCTCTTCTAGGTACATTACACAGATACAAGCCAATGAAGAGATTTCTTTTTTGAAAAAGGTCACCCTTGTTACTCTTAAAAATATCCTAAACACATCTTAGCTTAAATAGTCTGGGAAGTTTTGCCTTCTCTTAGAAATAACTGACTCTTTCCCCCATCCCCAACCCATGCCTTACCCTTTACAAACACCAGAACTTCTCTTTTTTAATGATATTTTGAAAGATGATAGTGTGGAATATAGGTTTCTTTAGTGAATTTTGCATATTTTTTCATGTATATTCATGGACTATATTTGACACCTCTGATTAATACCGGCGACTCCTTTCTTTGTGACAAGAAATGAGTCTTCTTACACATCCTTTCTTAGGCCTTGCTCATGCACTGATCATTTTTATTGTCATGAAGAGATGGGCCACAGGTTGCACACATTGACCACTTTCTGTGAGCTCTTCACTATGCCAGGAGCTTTACATCACCTCCTTTCATCTTCACAACTACCCTCAAAGGCAGATAGCATTGTACTGATTTTAAAGATGAGAAGATTGATTATCTGAGAGGCCTAAAGAAAAACTGCTAAATAACAATGAAGCCAACATTTGTATTTAAAGCAGGCTGATTGTAGTTTTCATTCTTTCCATTATACAACAAGAATGAATAAATAAACACCCATAAATAACACACAAACACACATATGCATTTCTACACACAGAACACTTGTTGAGGCTTCACGGCACATAAAATAATCTGATATTAGACAAAAACCAATTTGTCATTTCAGTGATTAGCAGATGATGTAAGTACTACTGAAACAAAATATTTGTCATATTATCACTGGCTGTTTTAGAAAGTCATAGGCACAGATTCATATACAGAAACATTTCCATGGCTCATATATACAAAGGAAGACCTGTGGAAAAACTATTTCCCCAGTCTGCTGATTTAATCTCTTTTCTTTCATATCTCCAGGTGGCTCTAATCCAGCAGACTATGGCACTAGAAGGACAGGCTGGCAGATGCTCAATGGGCACAAGTGTTCAGGCTGAAAGATGTTGAGCAAGCATTTGGAATGGAGATGGGGTAAGATGTAGTTACTATCTTTGAAGGAAGAAGATGAAGTCCCAGATTCTGGATGGAGAGGCTCGGTCCCAAGCAGAACTAGCAGCCATCCTGACCAGGAGCTCAACCACTGATGGACTGGAACAGGGTGACTGATTATCCCTGACCAGAGATTGTTTGCACAGTCTACAGCAAAGTTGAGCCTGTAGATAATTAAATGCTCACAGCTTCAAAGATTAGAGAGCTAAAGGGGGCAGGAGTAATTCAAGGAACACCAATCCTGCTCTTTCCTATCTGTATTTTAGCCTTGATGTTTAAGCCTTCCAGAGCATGATTACTCTTCAGCAGACCATGGTAATATGTGCTTGGGAAAAAACGAAATTAAACTAGTGTTTCAGGAATTCTTTCATAATGTCATCTGAACCAGTCCTTATTAACGAGCGCAAAGTATTTCCCATCCAACTGAAGTCCTGCAATTATTTAAATGTGTAAGTGAAACCATTCTTTATACCTTCATTCACAGTCCATTTAAGTCAGAAACTGAGTTTACTTGGTTTACTAACTGGGCATGAGGCACCATTTGAGCAGCTTAAGCGCTATCAACAATTGCAATGGCCCATAATAAATATATATACAATTATATCTATATAGACTGTCCTTCCTAGTTAAAAATGATGTTGCTGATTCAGTTACTATTCACATGCCTCACTATAACTGTACAGACATAATTTAGTGTATATAAGCATGAGGATTTGCCATTTATAGAGCATTACATTATCTCATTTATTACTCAACATAACCCAGGTAATTTGGTGGTGTTATTATTATTACTACTATTTTACCATGAAGGAAACATGATTCAGAGATACATACTGATAATTGTGGGTTATTTGAACTCAGATAATGTGAGATCATATAATCAGGAAGCAGGAGACCAAAGTGCTTTACATATACTGTATGTATGTGTACCATAAACAAGCATGATTATTTCTTTCATAATTACTCTCCAAAATTCCGTGTTAGCTATCATACTTGAGTATCGGTCATTTATATGAAATACAACACCTATTTTAAGAATGGTTATTTTATGTCATTAAATCTGTATGTAGATGAATTATTCTTTTATCAATTCCTTCATTGGATTATTTAAGTTATTTATTGAGGCATTTAGTTATAACTTGTGAATATAATAGAATTTTGCAGCAGAGGATATAAAAATAACATTCTTCAAGAGTCTAATGTGATTCACATTTTATTTTAAATTTAATCATATGCTTAATTTAAAAATATACTATACAGTACATGTATATCAACAGAGTTTTCTTCAATTCACAGTATATTAAAAGTAGGCATTTTAATTTAAGTATATTCTTAGAGGTTGAAAAATACTGGAAAACTTTAATATTGTAATTTTATACCTTGATGCCTAGTATTCAAAGCCTTGTAGATTTTCACTGTTATAAAAGAGAGCTCATGAAAATTATTTGATTATGTCATTTTGGACAGAGAAGAAGAAAGGTTTTTATTGACTTCATTTCTTTCAAATCACTTTGCCTTGGAAATATTTCTGAAAGATTGCTCAGAGTAATTAATATGAGGGAAGAGTAGACCATAGTACAGCAGAATTGACTAGAAATTCCTAATGCAGCCTCTCCCCAAATCCCAATAAAGATCCATAAAAGCCTAAAAAAGGTAAAAAGTCACAAAACTTTAATAACTGAAAGTTAAACTATTGCCAAAAGTTGGGAGAATATTATAGTACTCACAAAATCTATGTAGTTGTATGAAACAGCACAATTTGCCATTATGCATATGGTGCTAAAACAAGGATCCTATAGGCCTGATAAAAAAGAGAAACATAATTTCTCCCTCTATCATTGCTTGTGTTAGAAGCAGAGAGCCCTGCCCTAAGAAGGCTTTGCTCCATAGGTAACTTATTTTGACACAAATTACTGTTTCTAATTTTTCATCTTTAAATTTCCCCTACAATTCAGAAAGTAAATCCCCAGAAAATAAAAAGGCAAGAAATAGGGAGATGCTGATGGAAATCTATTTTATCTTTGTGTTATAACTATAATAAATTTAGCACTGTAGATGGGAGCAGTGACAGGAGGATGTTTGTTGGTGGGAAATGCTGATAATTGTAGGTTATTTGAACTTAACTGGTTTCATGTCAGTGAATCACGTAATGAATGCTGGAGACAAACCTAACTCAATTCAGCAGAGACATGCTTAAAATCTGTTCTACAGGCATAGATTGGGAATGGGATTTTAGTGATATTTAAATATAAGTGGTACTTAAGAAAGTTGTGTATCTCAACTGTTAGAAAAATACTGAGTGTGATTCTATCACTTACAATTTCAGAACCCGCAGAAAATGTTAGGCTACTGTTTGGTATTGAAACAATAGGCAAGAATATGTGATTTATGTCAATCAAGAGAACAGAGAGTCATGTAAGAATCATACTGAGTTGTAAAGAAAGTAAGATAAGGTAAAACATGAGATCAATAACATAAGAAAAGAGAATAGGTAAACTAAAATTAACAATAGTCAAATTAAAATCTAGACTGTGAATATTAAAGCAGAAAACTGGCTTACTATGTAGGAAGCAAACTTTAAAAGTTTTTTTGGGGGAATAATAGAGAAATTAAAAATTATTACAGAAGTTGATGGGAAAAAGATGACACAAACTTGGAAACTAATATTTTAGAGAGAGAGAGAGAGAGAGAGAGAGAAAGACTAGGAAAAACACATATCAGAAGCAATAATCAAAATGTTTTTAAAAAGAAAAAAATGGTTTTTCAGACTGGAAGCACTTCATGCTTAGAAGCATTATTACAGCTAAAGTTTAAATTAGAGTTTATAAACATCTCCAAACATCCAAGCTAAAAAAAAATAGGTTATCTACAGATAAACAAAATTAAGTCTTGCCTGAGACATCTCCTTCACATTATTGAACAACACGAGGCCCTGCACTTTAATCGTCTACAGCAATCTTTGGGGAAATATTTGTGATTAAAATTTGAATAACATTTCAAGTTTATATTAATGGGTAAAAAAATTCATTCTCAGATATTTGGGGAGGATAAATTTAGCATCCATTTTACTTCTCGGGAAAAAATTATTTAAAGATTTATAGGAGACCTATTTCAGGCAATTGAGTGATGAATCAAGATTACAAAGTCAAGAAAGGGAGATAGGATATTGGATTTTTCTTAAATGTTACGATTCTGAATACCGAAATCAGTATTGCAATGATTATGAGTCAAAAAGTAATTCATGCTACTCTAACTAAACACAAAATATAATGCAGGAGTCAGAAATATTTTTGAAAGAAAAAACATAATGTAAAATATAATAATTGATATTAATCTGTTTAAAAGTATAAACAACAAATTCTAAAAAGGAATTGAGAGTAACATTTTACTAGTTTCCCTAAGTTATTAGCAGAGTTCAAAAATACTGTTTTTGTCTTTTAAAATCATTTCTTAATTACTAAAATACATATTAATTTGGGAAAATAAACAACATAAATAGTGTATAATTAAAGTAGCAGATTCCCCACTTATACTGCCTGTCATGTAAGTTATGTAACCACAAAAAACTAGTTTGGTTTGCATTTTCAAGAACTATAAAGAGTTAGGTAGAATATAGGAGAATGTGTGTGTGTGTGTGTACAAAATATATACATAATGAGTATCTATAGAAATATCTGTATCTTTTGATATAGTACCTTATATTACATATGAAATTCATAATTATTGTTTTTATAAATATTTTCTACCAAATTATATAATAGACATACCATTTTACAATTTGTTTTCTGCCCCCCCAAAAGCTATAATAGACATTCTTGTTCACTAGATACACCTAAGTTTAAGAACATGCACATATTTACATATTATATAATCTTGATAATTTAACCATTTTTAATAATAAATTATAGATTGTCTCTAGATATATGTTATTAAATTAATGATGCAGTATACACTCTTGAACATACATCATTGTATACCTATAGTATTTTTGGAAGATATGCTTCCAGAAGCACAATACTTGTTTTAGTGAATATGTATACTTTTTATTTCAAACAACACCATTTGGCTCTTTCTCAAGTAATTCAGCCTTTAACCTAAGCAAAAGCTCTAAGACTGGCTCTCAGAACAACAAGAGTATCCCATCTGGTAATTTGCTCATGCTTCCTGAGCAAGGGACTACAAAAGCCACAAGGCAGGCATGCAGATGCATCCTTCCCCATATGTATATCATGGCTTGGGAGCTGTTAATGAAATTTTGTATTTACCAATCTTAGACAGTAAATATTTAGTTTTATTGAGGAAGCCACTGCAATGGATAGTAGTGATCACTTTAGATCCTTATTACAAATATCCACAAAATAGATGAGGAAGAACTACTATAATTTGGAGAAAATGTTTTAAAAATTATAAAACAAAAGAATTAAGAGTAATCAGGCTGAACCATGAGAGAAAATATATCCTAAGAAAACAGATGTAATGTAGGAAATAAAATAATTAAATTTATGTCCCTAGAAAGATTCAATGATTCATTACAAACATAAAGCAAATGTATGCTGATATGAACCTCAAGCACACAAGAAAAACAAAATATAAAACAACACAGTCATGAAACAAAATAAATAGGGGTGCTGAAAAGTTGAACTAATACTACTTGGTATTACTTAAAACTGAAATAATAATGTAGATTCACACTGCAAGGGACAATAATAGCCAGATATCAATCAATACAAGTTATAATTAACTCTAAAGAATATTTAATGTCTGATATGATTTGACTCTGTGTCCCCACCCAAATCTCATCTCCAGTTGTAATCCCCATGTGTCAGGGAGGGACCAGGTGGGAGGTGATTGGCTCATGGGAGTGGTTTGCCCCATGCTGTTCGCATGATAGTGAGTGAGTTCTCACAAGACCTGATGGTTTTATAAGTGGCAGTTTCCCCTGCTCTCCTCTCTCCTGCCACTTTGTGAAGGCGCCTGCTTTTCCTTCTTCCATGATTGTAAGTTTTCTGAGGCTTCCCCAGCCATGAGGAACTGTGAGTGAATTAAACCTCTTTCCTTTGTAAATTACTCAGTCTCAGGGAAGTTCTTCATAGCAGTATTAAAATGAACTAATACAATGTCACAATTATTAATTGTCAGTTTTAAATAAGGACAGGCATAACATGAAATAAGTTTTACTATCTAGGAAAGAATTTCCAAATCGTTTCCATAAAGCTGAACAACGAAGAAAGTTAAAAAACGGGGGATGGGGATGCAAATAGTACTGTCTTCATTGAGGAAGAAATTATAGATACTGATTAACTTCTTTTAGTCAATTTTATTGAGGTATAATTAACATACAATAAAGTGTTCCCTTTTAAGTGTACTTTTTGAGAATTGATAAACACCTGTGCAACCACCACCACAATAAACATGTAGAACATTTCTTTTACAAAATACGTTCATTTTGTCCCTTTTGAACCTCCACTCATACATCTAAACCACTGACCTATTTTCTGCTACTGGCGATTTGATACCTTTTCTACAGTTCCCCATAAATTGAATCATACAGTGTGTGCACTCTTTTGTGTCTGGCTTCTTTTGACCAGCATATGTTTTTGAAATTCATCCATGTTTTTGCATCTATCAGTAATGTGTTTATATTTATTTCTGAATAATAATCCATTGTATAGATATACTACAATTTGTTCATTCCCCTCTTGATGGGCATTTGAGTTGATTCCTATCTTAGGGCTATTAATAATATTCAAAGCTTCTATGTAAAGGTGTGAAAACATGTGGTCATTTTCAGAAGAGGAGGACACAGTTTTACCAATGGGTACAAGTGGTGGATTATAGGTATCCTATTTATTTAGCTGTTTTAGAACATACCAAACTTTCTTCCAAAGTAGTTTCAACTTTTTTATTATTATCAGAAATATATGGGAGTCCTGGTTGCGCCACATTTTCATCAACACTTAGTATCATTAGTATTTTTAAATATAGCCATTCTGATAAGGATTTAGGATCTACATATCTGTTACAGTATGACCATAAACATCTGTTATAGTATGGCTTATTGGCCATACATATATCATATCATCTTTGGTGAAGTGTTTAATCCAATGCTTTGCTCAGTTTAATTGGACAGTTTGGTATTTTTAAGAATGAAAGAGTTTTTTATGCATTTTTAATTGAATTCCTTTGTCAACTAAATTAATTATAAATATGTTCATTTTCTTTTTTTTTCATTTTTATAACTATTGTTTTGTATAGATGCAAATTTCTATTTATATAATTTTACATCTACTTTAAGAACTTGCTTTATCATTTCATATATAATAGCAATAATTTTTTTAGTTTTTGTCTGAAAAATGTATTTAATTATTATTATTATTATTTTTTTTTATTATACTTTAAGTTCTAGAGTACATGTGCATAACATGCAGGTTTGTTACATATGTATACTTATGCCATGTTGGTGTGCTGTACCCATCAACTCGTCAGCACCCATCAATTCATCATTTATATCGTGTATAACTCCCCAATGCAATCCCTCCCTCCTCCCCCCTCCCCATGATAGGCCCCAGTGTGTGATGTTCCCCTTCCCGAGTCCAAGTGATCTCATTGTTCAGTTTCCACCTATGAGTGAGAACATGCGGTGTTTGGTTTTCTGTTCTTGTGATAGTTTGCTAAGAATGATGGTTTCCAGCTGCATCCATGTCCCTACAAAGGATGCAAACTCATCCTTTTTTATGGCTGCATAGTATTCCATGGTGTATATGTGCCACATTTTCTTAATCCAGTCTCTCACAGATGGACATTTGGGTTGATTCCAAGTCTTTGCTATTGTGAATAGTGCCGCAATAAACATACGTGTGCATGTGTCTTTGTAGTAGAATAATTCATAATCCTTTGGGTATATACCCAGTAGTGGGATGGCTGGGTCATACGGTATATCTAGTTCTAGATCCTTGAGGAATTGCCATACTGTTTTCCATAATGGTTGAACTAGTTTACAATCCCACCAACAGTGTAAAAGTGTTCCTATTTCTCCACATCCTCTCCAACACCTGTTGTTTCCTGACTTCTTAATGATTGCCATTCTAACTGGTGTGAGATGGTATCTCATTGTGGTTTTGATTTGCATTTCTCTGATGGCGAGTGATGATGAGCATTTTTTCATGTGTCTGTTGGCTGTATGAATGTCTTCTTTTGAGAAATGTCTGTTCATATCCTTTGCCCACTTTTTGATGGGGTTGTTTGTTTTTTTCTTGTATATTTGTTTGAGTTCTTTGTAGATTCTGGATATTAGCCCTTTGTCAGATGAGTAGGTTGCAAAAATTTTCTCCCATTCTGTAGGTTGCCTGTTCACTCTGATGGTAGTTTCTTTTGCTGTGCAGAAGCTCTTTAGCTTAATCATATCCCATTTGTCAATTTTGGCTTTTAAAAATTCTCAATAAAATACTGGCAAACCGGATTCAGCAGCACATCAAAAAGCTTATCCACCATGATCAAGTGGGCTTCATCCCTGGGATGCAAGGCTGGTTCAACATTCGCAAATCAATAAACGTAATCCAGTATATAAACAGAACCAAAGACAAGAACCACATGATTATCTCAATAGATGCAGAAAAGGCTTTTGACAAAATTCAACAGCCCTTCATGCTAAAAACGCTCAATAAATTCGGTATTGATGGAACGTACCTCAAAATGATAAGAGCTATTTATGACAAACCCACAGCTAATATCATTCTGAATGGGCAAAAACTGGAAAAATTCCCTTTGAAAACTGGCACAAGACAGGGATGCCCTCTCTCACCACTCCTATTCAACATAGTGTTGGAAGTTCTGGCGAGGGCAATCAGGCAAGAGAAAGAAATCAAGGGTATCCAGTTAGGAAAAGAAGAAGTCAAATTGTCCCTGTTTGCAGATGACATGATTGTATATTTAGAAAACCCCATCATCTCAGCCCAAAATCTCCTTAAGCTGATAAGCAACTTCAGCAAAGTCTCAGGATACAAAATTAATGTGCAAAAATCACAAGCATTCTTATACACCAGTAACAGACAAGCAGAGAGCCAAATCAGGAATGAACTTCCATTCAGCAATTGCTTCAAAGAGAATAAAATACCTAGGAATCCAGCTTACAAGGGATGTAAAGGACCTCTTCAAGGAGAACTACAAACCACTGCTCAGTGAAATAAAAGAGGACACAAACAAATGGAAGAACATACCATGCTCATGGATAGGAAGAATCAATATCGTGAAAATGGCCATACTGCCCAAGGTTATTTATAGATTCAATGCCATCCCCATCAAGCTACCAATGAGTTTCTTCACAGAATTGGAAAAAAACTGCTTTAAAGTTCATATGGAACCAAAAAAGAGCCCGCATTGCCAAGACAATCCTAAGTCAAAAGGACAAAGCTGGAGGCGTCACGCTACCTGACTTCAAACTATACTACAAGGGTACAGTAACCAAAACAGCATGGTACTGGTACCAAAACAGAGCTATAGACCAATGGAACAGAACAGAGTCCTCAGAAATAATACCACACATCTACAGTCATCTGATCTTTGAGAAACCTGAGAGAAACAAGAAATGGGGAAAGGATTCCCTATTTAATAAATGGTGCTGGGAAAATTGGCTAGCCATAAGTAGAAAGCTGAAACTGGATCCTTTCCTTACCCCTTATACGAAGATTAATTCAAGATGGATTAGAGACTTAAATGTTAGACCTAATACCATAAAAACCCTAGAAGAAAATCTAGGTAGTACAATTCAGGACATAGGCATGGGCAAGGACTTCATGTCTAAAACACCAAAAGCAACGGCAGCAAAAGCCAATATGTTCATTTTCTTAAGGGCTTCTTTTGTAAAGCAGAACCTTTTTAGTTTAGTGAGGTCTAAATATTTTTTTTCTTTCATAATTCACGATTTTTCTATTTTAAGAAATTTTTGTCTACTCCAACTTTGAAAGATTTTCTTTTTTTTGAGAAGTGTTTTGTAACCTTCATCATTATATTTTGTTTAAGATTACATTTTAAGTTTTGTAGAGGTATGAGGGAATAGTCAAAGTTTATTTTTCTTCAGTATGGGTATCCAATTTGTTGAAAAAACTATGTATCCTATTGAATTGGTTGAGCAGATTTGTTGGTAATTGATTGACCATATTTGCATGGGTTACAAATATATTGTCTTTCAATTTATGAATATGGTATATCTTTTCATTTAATTAGGTCTTTCTTGATTTCTCTCTGTAGGATTCTGTAGTTTTCATTGAATAAAACTTATTTACATTTATCTCTATGCATTTCAAGCCTTTGGATAGTATTTAAAATGATTACGTTATTTAAATTTCCAGTTGTTTGGTGTAATTATATAAAATTAAAATTGAGTTTTGCATATTAGTCTAATGTCCTGAGATCTTACTAAACTCACTTATTAGTTCTAATAACAGATTTTTTATAGTTTCTTTAGGATTTTCTATGTATACCATTAAGTTATCTATGAATAAAGACAGCAATACTTATGCTCCAATTTCATATTCTTTATTTTTTACTTATCTTGTTGCACTAGCTAAGACCTCCAACTGAATGTTGAATAGAAGTGGTAAGAGTGGACCTTCTTGGCTTGTTCTTAATCTTAAGGAGAAAGCATCTCATATGTCCCTGTGAAGTATGATAGCATAGTTTTGTTTTGTTTTTCAATAGATGCTCTTTCAGGCTAAGGAAGTGGCTTTCTATATCTAGTTTCTAAAAGGTCTTATAATAAATGAGAGTTGAATTTTGTCCAATGCTATTTCTGTATCTATTGAGATAATTTTTTTGTCTATTTTATTCTATGAGTATGATAAATTACATTCACTGATATTTGAATGGCAATTCAAAATCACATTTTTGGGTTAAAATTTAGCTTGATTTGATTTGCTAATAATTTCTTAAAGATTTCTAGGTATATGTTTATGAGAAATATTGACATGTTTTGTAATATAATTGTGAATTTAAAATATAATGGTGAGTGTGACCTCAAAAAATAATGCTAGATTTTTTGAAAATCTGAATTTTTTGAAAATCTAAATTATTTGAAAATGTTTTCCTATATATATTTGAAAGCTATCACCCAAGAATCAGATATCAGCCCTAATGTCCTCAGTTTTCCATAGAGTAAATACTTCTGTCGTGGCAGATTTTAAGCTTCTAAGCGACATCCCTGAAGGCAGAGCTGCAAAAATACGTGCAGTAGCATATACCATTATATAGTGTTTTCATCATATACAGAAAACAGCTATAAATAATGTTAAGAGGATTAATAACAGAAAAAATATGTTAAGGTAATTAAAAGAGAATAACACTTTTTGTATTTCTTTCCTTTGGCTTCAATATAATCTATTTAAGTGTAGTTTATATAACTTAATTATTAAAGATGGTTATATTTAAACAATCAGCTTGCACAATTTTTGAAAATTTTCCATTATCTGTCCTGAGTTGCAATGCTGAGTATAGAGTAGCTATATTAGTTACCTATTGCTGCTATTATAAATTACCAAAGTTTGGTGACCTAGAAGACACAGTACTTATTTTCTTCCACAGGTTGAAACTCTGAAATGGGTTTTAATAGGTTAAAATCAAAGTGTGAACATGTCTGTGTTCCTTTTGGAAACTCCAGGGGAAAATCTGTTCTCTTACCTTTTCTGACTTCTAGAGGCCATCTTCTTTCTTAGCTTCTGGCCATTTTCAAAGACAGCAGCATTGAATCTTTCAATTTGTTTTGTTTGTTTGTTTTCTGATTGAACTGTATTGCCTCCTCTTTCACTTAAAGAAGGCTTGTGGACTAGGCATGGTGGTTCACGCCTGTAATCCCAGCACTATGGGAAGCCAGGGTGGGCAAGTCACCTCAGCTCGGGAGTTTGATACCAGCCTGGCCAACATGGTGAAACCCTGTCTCCACTAAAAATACAAAAATTAGCCAAGTGTGGTGGCAGGCGCCTGTAATCCCAGCTACTTAGGAGGCTTAGGCAGGAAAATTGCTTGAACCTGGAAGGTGGAGATATTAGTGAGCCAAAATCGTACCACTGCACTCCAGCCTGGGGGACAAGAGGGACCCTCTGGAAAAAAAAAAAAAAAGGAACTATGGTGATTGCATTGAGCCTATGTGTCTAATCCAAGGCGATCTCCCCATCTCAGAATCTTTAACTTAATCTTACCCACAAAGTTTCTGTTTACCTTGTAAGGTAACATATTCACAGATTCTAGAAACTAAGACATGGGCATTTTTGGAGGCCAGTGTTCAACCTGCCACAGCAGCCTTTGCTATTACTATGTTTAATTCACTGATATCTCCATTCTGGCAAAGGAAAATTTGAATAATTCTCAGCCCTGTGTGAGTTTTTACAATATTTCTGCTTATAGTTCTCTTGTAATATTCTTCTTCCACAAGTTAATTTTTGTCTGGCCTCATGGATTTTTATGGTATGCATGTACAGATTAGTATTCAGCCAAGGATTCAAAGGAATACCAAGCAGCTTTTGGAATCTCTTTATTTTTATAGTCAGCTTCTTTCTAGGACTTTTCCTCTCAAATTGTAGCCACCTCCATATTCCTGAATACTAATCTGTCTCCTCAACTCAATGAAGTCTCTGGGTACCATTTGAGATTCCCCTTCCTTGTGGCCCATTTTGGAAACTGACTTCAGGCAGAAAGCTGAGGCAATGATAGGACTAACCTCATTTGTTTGCCTTCTCTTTGAAATCATAGTCCAACTCTGCTTATAAACCAATGTCTAAAACAGTTACTTCATAGATTTTGTCTAGCTTTTTGTTTACTATAGGATGTTAAGTTTGGATTATGTTACTCTCTTAAGCGAGGAAACGAAAGTTGATATAAATTTTTAGTTGAACATTTAGTTCAAGTTTTATTTATACATTTAGAGAAAACTATTAGAAAATAAATTTAAACTATTATTTACAAACACTAGGAGAAATGAAATAGAAAGAAAAAAGAAAATTCAAAATACAATACATTTAAAAAGTCAGAAAATGCAAACAAAATAAATAGACGATAAATGTGAAGTGAACAGATTGAATTATCTGAGAAAAGTCAGTCATGCTTAGATTGGACTTAAAAATAAAACCACATGTTCTTTAAAAGATATAATGGATATAATCAAAATAGTAATCAAATGGTTTGAAAGTAAATGGTGAAATAATCTCATTCTTAATTTTGCTACACAGAAATATAGTCTTGTGTTATTTAAAAGTTAATGGTAAATTGAACAAAAGTCATGTTAAAACAGAAATAATATTATTGGATAAGATTAAAACTAAGTTACATTTCTCATAATACAATATACAAGACCCTTATCTCTAAAAAAAAAAAGAAAAAACGTTAAAAAATATTAAGAATTATAAAAATATAGCAAACATACCAATTATTACAATAAATGTAAATGGATAAAGCTCAAAACATCTGTGTTTGACATTAATAAAAGGCCATGCATATGCTACCCACTTCTAAAAGATGCCACAGTAACTAGAGGTGTATAAAAAGAATATTGGGTAAAAATATACCAATCAAACAAAAAATTTTAAATGGCAATATTAATATCAATAAATAGAACTCTAGAGAAATCAGAACAATACATAATAAGTCAGTAAATTGCATGTAATTTCAAAAATAACAAAGATAGGGCTATTGCATTAAAAATATTAAAACTAAAAATTTATGATGCTTTCTTTTTTTAACATTTATTTTAGGTTCGGGGTATATATGCAGTTTGTCATATAGGTAAACTCATGTCACAGGGTTTTGCTGTACAGAATAGTTCATTACCCAGGTACTAAGCCTAATACCCAATAGTTATTTTTTCTGATCCTCTATCTTCTCCCACTCTTAACCCTCAAATTGGCCCCCGTATCTGTTGTTCCCCTCTTCGTGTCCATGTGTTCTCATCATTTAGCTCCCACTTATAAGAGAGAACAATTCATGATGCTTTCTAATTCAAAATATAACCTTACGGAAGGCCAAGGGAAGGCAGAAATAATACACTGCAAAAATTAATAAATATCTAATTTCTATACTGTAAATTTACACAGTACTAACAAGATGAGGAAGTTACTATTTTCGAAGAGAATAAGACATAGCAAATCAAAACACATAAGAATGAGTTCCAGCAATTATGAGGATTTTGAGAAATAGTTAATAATAGCTAACATATTTTGAGTGCCTACCTAGTTTCATACAGTGTTCCAACCCTTTAAATGAATTTGAATTAAACTATTTAATTCTCAGGTAAAACATTATAAGAAAGGAAGATTTTACATAAGGAAACTGAGGCAGTGAGCTGTTAAGTAATTTTTTTCAAGGTTAAACAGATGGTAAATGGCAGAACTGCAATTAGAAGAAAAATCTGGCTCTAGAGTCTCTGTCCTAACCATCACACTGCACTACTTCTCATTTAGAAGATTTTATGTGAAATTAAAAAGTAGGAAAAAAGCCAATTGCATAGAAAAATATGTGAAAACTTTATGTGCTAACTCCAAGAAAGATTTTAAGATCAGACAAATCTTACAAATAATTATTTTCCCAAACTTGCAAGGCTCTACTGTCATGTGATCAGGAATTAAACAAGCACCCAGAGAAAAACAATGCTATATTGGAAGAAAGGAAGCAAGGAGAGAGGGAGGGGGAGAGAATAAGGAAGAAGGGAGGAAGGGCGGAAGGGAGGAAAGAAGGGAGGGAGAGAGAGAAGGAGGGAGGGAGGGAGGGAGAGAAAAGAAAGAGAAGAAGAAAGAAGGAGGAAGAAAAGGATAAATAGGGGAAGGCAGAGAGGTAGGAAGATAAGAAGTGTACCCACAATAGCTAAATTTTAGTGTCAATACATTTTGTTGTTGAAACAGTGAGGAGGAAAAATAATAAAGATGATGGAAATGTATAAGAAATACATTCATGAAGTGATAGGAAATTAAATTGATTTTACAGGAACAAAAGTCAGATGTAAGTAATGTCAGGATTTTCTTCATGATGCTCATATATTATAAGTCTGCATTCATATTTATGTAATTATTATTAATCCTCCAGTGTAAAAAACATTAATTTAAATCTGAAAAATGTTTAACCAGTAAGTACTGCTTTTTAATTGAAATAAATGTTTAAGTAATCGAATCTATAAAATCATAAGATTTCTTAGGAAGGCAACTGTGGTATTATGCAGAACAGAATGTGTATGTCTTTACCATAAATAATCAACTATACCTAAAACTGACAGCAAACATAATACTTAAAAATAAATACCCAATAAGGTCATCAAAAAGTTTATTGAGAAAAAAAAAACCCAACCATTGCCATCATTATTTCTGAACACTTTCTGAATGAGCCATGCAAAATGATTAGAAACCAGAATTAAAAGCGTAATCAATGATAAAGCACAATTGTGTTTATTATTTATAAATGTCATCTTTACAATACAGAAAAATCAGTAGAAACAAATGAAAATTTATCATTAGATGAGAAAATGGCCAGATAAAAGATACACATGCATATAAATATTTACTTTCACAATGTCAATAACGAATTGGAAAGCAAGATACAGTTTTCTCCACAAAAAAAATGTTTGTTATGTTTGTGTCTGTGTATGTATAAATGTCTGTGTATTTACACATGCATGTGTGTGTATGCATCCAGAAATAATACTTAAACAAAATCCCTTTCCCCATAATCACTTGTTGGTCACTTACCGTGTTTTTTCTTATAGCACCTAACATGTCATATAATTATTTAAAAAGTTATAATCTTTCTCCCCCAGAAAAACAAAAGCTCCAAGAGAAGATGGTGTTTTTTCATTGCTGTGCTTAGTGACTGCCACACAGTGCACATTCAGTAAATAATTGTGATGCTGGTTATTGTAGGAGGAAAAAAGAAAACCTTACAGATTTGTTCATCACTACCCTAGTTGAATAATCTAAATATTGCAAAGATGCCAATCTAATACATTTGAAAATAGTTCTTTGGTGTCTCAATGGATACTTTATTTTTCAAACTGATAAAAAATATTCAGTATTACAACTAGAAAAAGAAACAGAAAGAAACCACTAAGAATAGGCTGGAAAAGAAGAGAGTTCAGACTTTCTCTAGTAGATTTTGAGGTAATGTTTTCATTTGTGTCAAAATTAGCAGATGCATCAATGGTGTCTAATAAATAGCTCTAAAATTAATTCTAATCAAAATAAGAATTTAGCTAATGAAAAAGGAAAGATCACAGAATAATAAATGAGTAATTGCTTATTCCATACCTAGAATCAGGAAAAAATTGAAGAAAAAATATTAAAGTAAATCCTAAATATACTGAAAAATTAAACATAAAATGAATATCATATAACGTAAGGAGAAAACACAGATGAATATGTAACTACTGGAGAATAGGAAAACGCATTCTACACATTCAAAAAGGCAGAAACTTTGTATCAAAAATACCATAAATATTAAATACCACAAATATAAACATACATACTCCAAAACACACATAAATAAACACACACACGCACACACACACATACACACACACATACACATGCAACAGAATTTACAAATATAAGTTCAAATAACATACAATTTTCTTCCGGCTTAAATAAAACACACAGTTTCCCCCATAATATGATAAAACCCATCACTTTCTAATATTTGCATCTGGGGTGTCTGTTTGGTGGAAATACTATATAATGATGTAGTATGGTGTGTCTTTTAGCAACTTCATATTAGCAGTTTGAAATAACTATGGTGGGATCATTTCACTACAGCAATACAACAAACACTACAAACCAGAGTCAAATATTCAGAAAAGAGTTACCATTCTTAATATCAAACGAGCTCTTAAAATTAATATATTATCACAAATTAATACAGTAAGCATTATAGTGAGTAGAAATGTGAAACAATAGTAGAAACAAATAATTTGTGCATACAAAAAATTGAGATATCCAATAAATACATAAAAATTACTCAGCTGAGAAACAAGAAATGGGGAAAGGACTCCCTATTTAATAAATGGTGCTGGGAAAATTGGCTAGCCATAAGTAGAAAGCTGAAACTGGATCCTTTCCTTACTCCTTATACGAAAATTAATTCAAGATGGATTAGAGACTTAAATGTTAGACCTAGTACCATAAAAACCCTAGAAGAAAACCTAGGTAGTACCATTCAGGACATAGGCATGGGCAAGGACTTCATGTCTAAAACACCAAAAGCAACGGCAGCAAAAGCCAAAATTGACAAATGGGATATGATTAAACTAAGGAGCTTCTGCACAGCAAAAGAAACTACCATCAGAGTGAACAGGCAACCTACAGAATGGGAGAAAATTTTTGCAATCTGCTCATCTGACAAAGGGCTAATATCCAGAATCTACAAAGTACTCAAACAAATTTACAAGAAAAAAACAAACAACCCCATCAAAAAGTGGGCAAAGGATATGAACAGACATTTCTCAATAGAAGACATTCATACAGCCAACAGACACATGAAAAAATGCTCATCATCACTGGCCATCAGAGAGATGCAAATCAAAACCACAATGAGATACCATCTCACACCAGTTAGAATGGCAATCATTAAGAAGTCAGGAAACAACAGGTGTTGGAGAGGATGTGGAGAAATAGGAACACTTTTACACTGTTGGTGGGATTGTAAACTAGTTCAACCATTATGGAAAACAGTATGGCGATTCCTCAAGGATCTAGAACTAGATGTACCATATGACCCAGCCATCCCACTACTGGGTATATACCCAAAGGATTATAAATCATGCTGCTATAAAGACACATGTACACGTATGCTTATTGCGGCACTATTCACAATAGCAAAGACTTGGAATCAACCCAAATGTCCATCTGTGAGAGACTGGATTAAGAAAATGTGGCACATATACACCATGGAATATTATGCAGCCATAAAAAAGGATGAGTTTGCGTCCTTTGTAGGGACATGGATGCAGCTGGAAACCATCATTCTTAGCAAACTATCACAAGAACAGAAAACCAAACACCGCATGTTCTCACTCATAGGTGGGAACTGAACAATGAGATCACTTGGACTCAGGAAGGGGAACATCACACACCGGGGCCTATCATGGGGAGGGGGGAGGGGGGAGGGATTGCATTGGGAGTTATACCTGATATAAATGATGAATTGATGGGTGCTGACGAGTTGATGGGTGCAGCACACCAACATGGCACAAGTATACATATGTAACAAACCTGCACGTTATGCACATGTGCCCTAGAACTTAAAGTATAATAATAAAAAAAAAATTACTCAGCAATGTCATTTTACTTTTAATTTGTCAAAGAGTAAATGATTTTTAGAATTATTAATATTCAGTAATGGTGAGTGTACAAGTGTGGGAGATGGACAATAGTAGGCTAATAAATTTTAACAACCGGCTGTTATTGACTGATATTTAAATTTAAAGTTAATAAGACAAGAATAAAAAAGGACAAAAGTCAGAATGTCACTCAATAAGAAAGCAAATTATTTACATAGGATAATCGATTGTTTAAATAGTGGAGTAGAAGAATTATCTGATCAAAGTTTACTACTATTCATAATATAACCACTAAAGACATGACATATTTTAAATGTAAACCTGCATTATTAATATTTTCTCCATTGCTCTATTAAGACTTAACAATCTGCAAAACAATAATTCAGACTCTGATTTGTAGTGTTTGTTGTATTGCTGTAGTGAAATGATCCCACCATAGTTATTTCAAACTGCTAATATGAAGTTGCTAAAAGACACACCATACTACATCATTATATAGTATTTCCACCAAACAGACACCCCAGATGCAAATATTAGAAAGTGATGGGTTTTATCATATTATGGGGGAAACTGTGTGTTTTATTTAAGCCGGAAGGAAATTGTATGTTATTTGAACTTATATTTGTAAATTCTGTTGCATGTGTATGTGTGTGTGTATGTGTGTGTGTGCGTGTGTGTGTTTATTTATGTGTGTTTTGGAGTATGTATGTTTATATTTGTTTACCTGGGTAGTACATTTGTATACAATTTGTTCCTATTTCCATTTTTCTGTTATTTTTCAAATTTTCTACAATTAGCAAGTACTTTTCAGTTACCACACAAATATTTACTATCTTGCAGCTCTTTCAATGTAAGCCAGAAAGAACTAATTCCTGTTAAAAATATTCTGCTTCATGTCTTCCAGGTTTTAAGAGGGAGAGAAAAAGGGAGGATATCCCCAAAATAGTATGTTGTTCAAAAGATCAAGTGCTGTGAAATGTGTACATTTTGCTTAATTTTGCACAGTCTAAACAGATTATAAATTCAATTTAAATAGCACACCATGCCCAGTCCATTCTCTAAAGTCTTCCAAAGCACATTTTTAGGTCCCTTATCAAATTAGAAGTGGTCTTGAATCGCCAAATAGAGGTTTTTTTAATCCATTAAACTAAACACTGCCTAGCAGTTGTTATCTCTGAGAATGGTGTAGCATGTATTCTGAATCTGTATTTCCATATGCGTTTTTCCACATACTGACTATAGAGAAGGCAGTAAGCTCTACTTTGATTGATTAGTTCAGTAAAAGAGGTGTTCAGAATTATTCAGTATAATTCACAGCACTTAAGAAAGCATATATTTTCATAATACTCTAAATCTATTTCTTTCAGTAGTAACTCAGGCATATTGTACTGGTTTGCTGTAGCACCGTCATTTTAAAATTGTGGTGGTACTGTTTTCCCTCATTGTAACTGACCGATATAAGAATTGATTCAGTGTAGTATTTTTATCAAGCACCTAACATACAACGTTGTGATTGTTTGTACTACTGTCATAGAGGAGGTATCAGTACTTCTAAATCAGTTGTAACTTGAACTGTTTTGAAGCTGAAAACCGGTGAGCCAACACACACACACACACACACACACACACACACACACAGGCTTATGTGTGTGTATATATGTATCAGGTATGTGACTCTTTAGTTAATTTTATCAAATGGCAGAATTTAGGATTTATTTATTTTTACAGTCAAAGAGATCAAATGTAAGTATTTTAATATTGCTAAATATTCCACTTCTCCATAGGCAGATGATTTTCCAAACCTATATATGCCCCTGTATTATTAAAATTGCTGGAAACACATGATTTTCAGTCTCTTATTACTGACAAGTTAGTTTCTCTGACACCCAATAATAAAAAGGATGCTGTTAAATATATTACTGACATAGTTGTTCCTGGCAGAAGTTTTATCGTAAACAGAGCTATCCATTGCAGAATCACAAACCAACATCCACTACATTAAAACAGAAAAAGTCTATTTTACCAGAGTTGCCCTGTGTTCTCAAAATTCACATCTAGTTGGCTGATGCTATCTTAGATAGCTACAAAGTAACTAGAGTATTCTTGCACATTGTTTAAACCTTTTGTTATCGCTGTTTAATCAATTTGTTTTATTTTCATGTTTTCTACAGAGATCACTGTATCAGAAAGTTTGAGATATAATCTACTTTGTACACAGCATGGGATATGTATGTTGTAGCTTTACCTCTAGATATTTCATGCTTTTCAAATTAACTCTGCAAAGAGCAAGTGATGAAGGAGATCTGACTTCTACAAAATGACAAATACAGGTGAAGTGTTGCAAGCAGATAAAATTAGGCAAAATCATTATGGTCATGACTTTCTTCAAGAAGGCTTAGATATGCCTCTGATTTTGGACAAAGGCTCAGTCTAACTAATAAACTAAGGTAATTTCATTAAAATTTAATAGATTTTTGTAAAAAGTTGATCTTGGTTATTTGGAACTAAATAAGTAAAATAGAGCAAAATAGACAAAACTCAACATGGTAGCCAGAACTAACAGTTTTCTTGAAAGTTTAACATTCCCAATGAAAATTAAATGTACCTGGTAGCTCTATCACTTGAATTGTCCCATTAATTCCATACCAATTATTTATTTCATAGCATTTTATAGCAGTGAAATGATGTGCCCACCATTAAATGTATGACCAAAAGTTAATTAAATGTATTTTTGAGTTAACAGATGACACAAGAGCCAAAATAAACTGAAAAGGCAAAAAGTTTAATTTAGTATTGGTCATTTAATTGAGTAGCGTCTATGAGTGAGAAATTTGTTTTTTATGGATATTCATTTTTAAACTCCTGGTAACAGAGAGACATCTAATTTACAAAATGTGAAGTCATCACATTTTAGCTCGTATTGCCTTCAAAGCATCAGCCCGTTTTATTCCATTACAGTCTTGCTCAGCCTCGAGATAAAGAAAAAGACAGGTTGTGAAAAGCCTAGGAAATGACCTACCATGCAGATTTCATGCTCTTGCAGAACAAGTTTGCAGTTAAGGAAGAGGAATTAAAAGAAAATATTAAAAATGCATACACATATAACATCTATATAGTAGATAAAAAGCTCACACATGCCCAGCAACAACAGAAGCACCAGGTTTGATAATGAACAAAGAAAAGCAGAATTTGATAATTGACAAATGTAAAATGTCAATGTAATGTTCAAGTACCAATACCTAGAAAGTAGTTGGTATTTTGAGAGAGAAAATTGGGCACATGTGGAAGCACAAGATATATATAAGGGATACATTTTGAAAACAGAGATAAATTGCAGCCTGGAGTTTTATTAAGAGTGATAAAACTCTTATTAGGGCTTATAGAAGAAGAAAAGCAAGCCATTGGCCCACTCTTTCATTGTACACCCCTACATGTTTGGAATGATATATGCTATCAATTACAGTGATATTTGCAAGAGCAATATATTGGAAACAAATGAAATGTTCATCAGTAGAGGAATGGTCAGGTAAACTAGGATATAATAACAAAAGGACTCATTATGCAGTTATTGGAAAGGTGTAGCAACATGAAACAATTACCAGACTATATACTTAAGTAAAAAAAAGGCATGGAGTAGAATAGTGCATGAAGTACATGACCCTTTGTGTAAAAAAGTTTGGGAAAGTAGAATATATATTTTATTTGCTGGCATCTGAAAAAAAACACACAAGAAATATACAAAACTGATAAAGGTAGTCATACATAATGGAAAGGAAAAACGGGAAAAATAAGGACAGATTGGAAGAGAATATTGTTAGTATACACCTTGTGACTTTTTTTTTTTTGCTTGTAAACCATAAAAATGCATTTTTTTATTAAAAAATGATAAATAAGACTTAAAAAACATTGAATGTGAGAGACATGGAGACAACAAGAACAGATTATCCAGGATGAAAATAAAGCATGAAGACAGGACGAAAACCTCACAAAGCTGAGGGGTAAGAAAAGAACCAAGAGAATGAAATGTGTCAGGGTAGGTAGAGAATGTCTAGGAGGAGAAGATCATTAGTATTTTCAAATGCTGCCAAAAGAATGTGGATTATGAGACCTAAAGAGATCAAAGAGAACAAGGGAGAGGTCACCAATGACAAGCATTTTCCTTCCTATAGATAACACTGCTGGTGGCGCAGTGCATCTACCTGTCTGTGTTGCCATTGGCATTTTAATGTTTACTACAAATATTAAAAAAGCTTCTTTAGGACTAGTTACTAGATCCTGGTCTCCCTCTATTATTTTTATTAAAAATGCCTGATTTTAAAGTAAAAAAAAAAATAAACCTGACAGATTAGAAAATAATTCTTATAAATAAAATCTAACATTCATTTCAGCCTTTTCTTAAAAATAAATAAAAAAGCTTATTTGGCATAAGAAAAAGTATTTTACATGAATGTTTTCTCCTGAAAGGTGCAGTTTTTTAGGAATAAAAAAAACAAACATTTTGGTGGAATGTTGAGGTCAGAAAGTTGAAACTAACTTTAAGGTAAAATTACCCTTTGAAAAGTTAATTTTATCCTTGTATAAGGTTGATTAAAGTAAGATATAAGTGTGGGGATTTGATGAGGCTCTGGAATTTTAAAAGTGTAAACTAAAAAAAAAAAAAAAAAGTGAATCACTGAATCCATTTTGTTTCTGAAAATTTTCAGAAATTTATAAGCTACCAAAAATTTTAAGGAATTTGTAAGCTACCAAAAAAGTAATTTTGATTCTTTAGTTGAATGACCTATTTTTTTTTTAATGCTACTATTGTTTTATTGTTGCTGTTTTTAATTTTTAGTCTTTAAAATTACTGAATTTTTTTGTGGGGAGAGAACATTTCCCTTTGAAGCCATAATCTTGCTAAATATATGCTCTCTCTTCAGCATGTTTTGTAAATGGTGAAGGCATTCACTAACTAGAAAAGGTGATACATGAAGGATTTCTTAAGTAAAGTTTCCTAGATAATTCTCCTGTTGCATCAAAGTAAACTAGAGCTTTCCCAAACTCAATCTCCAAAGGCAGGAAGTTATGAAATCATGAAAATATTTGCACAATATTTACATTTGTATTGTTAATTTTCTTTTGATTGTATTTTTAATATTAAGTTAACTTTCTAAAAAGAGTATTACGCATAATAATTTTTGCATTTTAAAAAACGCTTTGTTGTTAGGCCTGCTCTGCGCTTAGATCCTCAAGTTCAAAGCTCTCTGGAACAGTTTGAAATTCACTGATCTGATCAACTGATTAGTCCTCAGATGTGAGTACCTCTTAATGGTTGAACTACTACCCTTTCTAGAGCAGCTGATACATGGTTTGCCTGACAGAAAAGACAAATGTTTGAAATTGATTTTGAAAGATTTGGGTATCATATAAACCATGGGTGGGGGATACACTTTTTTTTTTTTTTGGAACAGATTTTAATTCAAAATCATGGGAAGCCATGCTTAAATGCAGACCTTCAGATGACATTAAAGCAGAATCAGGTGGGAGGACATCTGGGAAGTAGATACACTTTTCCCTATTCTTTCCACTAAATAAAACGAAACCCCTGGACAACATATATGAAGCAAACTGTAACACCTTCCCAAGCAGGATAGGTAGAGACTACATGGCCTAGAGTGCCACACTCAACCAGAAGTAGGGAAATTTCTGACCGCTCCTCATTTCTCCACTGGGAAGGCTTTTAGAGCAGGAATAGCGGAAAGTCATGACTTTCATCCAGGAGTAATGAGATTTCCCTACCTACTCTGTGTGAGTGGAAGCCATGTGGGAGGCAGTAAGGAGGCACTCCAACCCCTGCCAGCCAGGAGAGTATCAGTGGAGACATAGTGGAGAGCCAGAATGCCTACCCATACCCAGCAGTAATGGAGTATAATGAAGCATACTGCCAACGTTGATTGTGAAAGCAAGGTGAGTGAAGAACTGAATTTCTATCCCAACATGGCAGTAATAAGGCAGCACTCTCATTTTCCTATTAGAGCACTGCCAGAGAAGTCAGCTAAAAGAAAAGTTTTAAGTAAAATTCACTCATGATATAACACCCAACATGTCAATGATTCAATTGAAAATTACTTGTTACACGTTATACTAAGAAGCCAGAAGATATCAAACCAAAGGAAAAACGACAATGAGTAGATGCCAACACAAAGATGAAAGAGATGTTAGAATTACTTGACAAAGATTTTGAAACAATCATCAAAAAAGCACTTCAATGAGCAATTACAAGCACACATGAAACAATGAAAAAAAAAAATAAAGACACAGCAAAGAAACAAAGTCTTGGCAAATAAGTAGCAATATAAAGAAGAAGCAGATGGAAATTTTAGAACTGAAAAATATAACAAAAATTCTAAACTGAAATTAAAAATTCAGTGGATGTACTCAATAACAGAATAAAAGGCCAAAGGAAAGAATTACTAAACTTAATGATGGAACAATACAAATGACCTAAGTTGTGAAGAACAGAGAGAAAACAGACTGGAAAATGAAAAATGAACAGAGTCTCAGGGATCTGTGAGACTATAAAAAAAAATAATGTTCATGCCATTAGAGTTTCAGAAGGAGAGGAGAAAGAGGTGAGGTTAAACACTTCTCAAAGAAATCATGGCTAAAGATTTCCAAAATTTGACAAAAGACATAAGTCTGAAGATTCAAAACACAAAGCAAACCCCACATAAAATAAAGTCAAAGGAATTCACACCAAGACACATCATAATAAACTTCTGAAACTAAAGTCAAAAAAAAAAAATCTTGATAATATCAGGGGAGAAATTACACCTTACCTATAGAGTGAGAAAAAATTGAATGGCAAAATGTATTATCAAAAATCGTGGAGGCAAGAAGAAAGTTGCACAACTACAATAGCTAAAACAATTTTGAAAGGGATACAGTGGAAGAAAGCATTCTACCTGATTTCTAGACTTATTATATAGCTATAGTAATGAAGGCACATGTAATTGGCAAAGAAAATAGAGACACAGATTAATGGACTGGAATACAGAACTCAGAAATAGACCCACACAAATATGCCCAGTTGATTTTGACAAAGGGGCAAAAGCCTTCAATGGAGTCAAAATAGACTTTTCAACAAGTGGCGCTGGGGAAATTCAACATACCTTGTTTAAAAAAATAAACCTTTACCTAAGTCTCACTCCTTATACAAATAAAAACTGAAAATGGGTCATATAATTGCATGTAAAATATAAAATTATAAATTTTTAGAAAAAAACAGAAGAAAATCTTCCAGATCTATGTCTAAGTAAAGAGTGTTTTTGACTTGACAGCAAAATCACACTTCATGTAAGCAGATATTGATTAGACTTCATAAAAAATAAAGACTTTTTTAATGTGAAAGACCCTGCTAAAAAAATAAAAAGACAAGCTACAGATTAGGAGAAAATATTTGCAAAACCATCTGAGGCAGGAGAAAGGATGATAAATATTTGAAAATCATCTGGTAAAGGATGATTATTTAGAATACTTAAAGAAGTCTGAAATCTCAACATTTAAAAAAATGCCATTAGAAAATTGACAAAACAGAGAAAAGAGTATGCAGATGGAAAATAAGCACATGAAAAGATGTTCAACATCATTAGCCATTAGAGAAAAACAAATTAAACCACAATAAGATATTACTACGCACCTATCAAATTAGCTAAATAAAATAATTAGTGACAACACCAAATGCTGAAGAGGATGTGGAAAACTAGATCACTCATTCATTGCTGGTGGAAATGTAAAGTGGTACAGGGATCATGAAAAATAGTTTGGCAGTATCTTAAAATACTGAACATGCAGCTACCATATGACCCAGAAATTACACTCTTGAACATGTATCCTAGAGAAATAAAAACATGCTTACCCAGAAATCAATTCACAACTGTTTATAGTTTTTTTTTAATAACCTGAAACTAGACACAACTTTAATGTCCTTCATCAGTTGAACAGTTAAACTAACTTGGTGTGTACCTACCATTGTACAACTTGATGAATCTCCAGATAATTAGGCTAAGTAAAAAAACTCAATCCCAAGATTTCACATATATAAATTATTGAACTGATAAAGTTATAAAAATGGAAAAAGATTAGTTTTTTTCAAGGGCTAAGATGAGGTGGTGATGGAAGGTAAGTGGACGTGGCTATAAAAGGACAATATGAGGCACCCTTGTACGATGAAAACATCTGTATCTTAACTAAATTAATTTCAAAATACTGGCTGTTATATTTTACCACAGTTTAAGACATTATTGGCTGGGTCTGGTGGCTCACGCTTGTCACCCCAGCACTTTGGGAAGCCAAGGCGGGTGGATCACGAGGTCAAGAGTTCCAGACCAGCCTGACCAACATGGTGAAACCCCGTCTCTACTAAAAATACAAAAATGAGCCGGGCATGGTGGTGTGCACCTGTAATCCCAGGTACTCGGGAGGCTGAGGCAGGAGAATTACTTGAACGAGGGAGGCAGAGGTTGTAGTGAGCCGAGATCGTGCCATTGCACTCTAGCCTGGGCGACAGAGGGAGATTCCATCTCAAAAAAAAAAAAAAAAAAAATTTGTGGAATAGCTAGGTGGAATAGCTAGGTAAAGGACACAGGAGTTCTTGCTATGTTATTTCTTACAACTGCATGTGAATCTATCATCATCTCAAAATGAAAAGTTTAATTTAAAAAAGAAGAGAGTTCCTGCCTGGCTGCCTCCAAACTGGGACATTAGCTTTTTCCAGCCTTTGTACTTGAATTTGAAACATCAGCTCTTCCTGAGTCTTGAGCCTGCTGACTCTCACACTGGAACTACATCTTAGGCTTTCCTGGGTTTTTAACTGATCAACTCCCTCTGGTGATCCTGGGAATTGTTTGCCTCCATAACTGGGCAAGTCTAACTGCAGCATTCTGGAGGTCAGCCTGTCTGCATGCAGATTATCCAGAAAGGAAACTTGTTAGTTGGTATAAGATCTTAAAAAGGAAACAATATTCCACTGAATACTTACCAACAAAAGGAAAACATCTATTTGTCAGAAGGTCCAAGGTATTGTGGGAACAGAGACCTAGACCCTCCATTGCACTGATAGGCTACAAGACCTAGAGGCATAAAACACTCACCTCCTCCACAAAGAACCAAAATAGTGAATAGATAATCACACGTTGAATAGAGGACCCAAGAGAGAGCATTAGAATTCAGAAGAGAAGTGATGGAAAACACATGAGGCAGGAAAGGAGAGGGAAGCAAGGCAGCAGCCTTGCTGGGATCAACTGAGTGCCTGGAGAAACTCCCCATTTGGGGAAAGGGTAAAATATATCGTCCCCAGAAGTCCACCTTTACACTGTGGATTCTGGCAATCCTAGCCATGGGAGGGTCTCTCGACCACTGAGGGTGCTGAAACTAGTATAGGGAGCTGCCTGGAAAATGTTTAATGGCATTGTTTTAAGAAGAAGTTCATGCTGGTCCCACACACTCCTCAAAACACAAGCACCTGCAGTATGGTACCATTTTGAGAGCCCAACCCCACCTACTGCATCCTGTCCTGGGGCCCAACAGCCCCTGTATCTCCACATCCCTGGAGCCTCACTGATATTCCCTTGTGTCCACCCAGAGGGCTGCAGCAGTGCAATGCCAGTTGGACCCAGGAGTATGATAGGGACCCCAGCCCTCTAGTCCAAAGAGTATCCTACACGCTGGGTAATAGGTGATGAAGTACAGCAGGGAGGCTATCCCTGAGTCAAAGGGAACCAAAGTATGTGCTCCCAGAGCCAGAGAGTCACCTGCCTGGGGCTGCTGCCATTGACAGCAACACTGCCCCCATCAGCAGCAGGGCCCTGCCCTCTTGCACATGCTCTAAGGACAGGCTCTCTTTGTCCACTGTGACTACTATTGCCTTCTGAACATACTGCATGGGGACCTGAGGATAGCCCCACTGTGCCCTTCACAGCCTGTACCTATGTGAACTGCCAGGGTGCCTGAGGACATGTTTGTCCAGTCGGGCAATACTCTTCACTTGTCAGTGCCCAACCACACTATTTGTGGGTCTGGGTATTACCCTGCCCCACTGATCACCTTGAGTGAACATGCATACCACCAGAGAGCTCAACAACAGGCACAGAACACCTACTGCCAGCAGCCAAGCACACTATGCAAAGGCCTGGGGATTGCCCTGCTCTATCCACCACTGCTAGCATCTGTGTATTCCTCTGGAAATCTGAGGATGAGCCCATCTAGCCTACCACCACTACCAATTGCTGGTAGCCACCTGCATGTACCACCTGGGAGTCTGAGGACTGACTCACCCAGGCTGTAGCAAGAGCTGCTAACACCAGCACATGCTGCTGGAGAATCCAAGGGTTGTCCTACAACCACTGCCACTATTGTCCACACCATGGATTCTGCCCAGGGACCTGAAGTCTTGTCCACCCACCCAGTTCACCACTGCTACTGCCAGCACCTGGGCAAGTCTCCCGGAGGCCCAAGAATCAGTTCTCTTGGGCCTCTAACATAAATGACTCTACGCTGTGACGCGGTGCCAAGGACAGGCATACTCAGCCCTCTGCTGCCATCACTGGGGCCCAAGAAATGGCCCACCGTACATCCCCATTCCCAGCAAAGCCTCATCACAGCCTCCACACAATTGCAGCCTAAGCCACTGAGGAAATTGCAGACATCACTGATGTTGTTTATAGCTTGAGAAATCATAGAGAACCTACATTACTGCAAGTATCCAGAAACAAAGTCAAAGTGACCTACCCAACCAACGCCATAGATACATTTATGGGAAAACGTCTTTCCCTACTAAAGCCAATCCCCAAAATTGGAAGAAGCAACTATTATATCAAAAGTACAGATGTCAATATAAGGACACAATAAACATGAAAAAGCAAGGAAATATGACACATTCAAAGAAAAACAAGAATTCTCCAGCAATTGATCCCAATAAAAAATTACGTAATACCTAAAAAAAATTCAAAATAATGATATCAGAGTAGTTTAGTGAAACACAAAAGAACACAGATAAACCAGAAAAGGAAATCAGAAAAAAAACAACTCATAATATGAATAAGACGTTCACCAAAAAAGTAGATATTGTTAAAAAAAAAAAAAATGCTAGGATTTATTGAATGAATTTTTAAAAACACAATTGAGAAATTCAGGAATAGCCTGGATTAAGTGGAGGAAAGGATTTCAGAACTTGAAAACAGATCTTTTGAAATAACCCAGTCAGTAAATAAATAAGAATAAACAAAGCCTATGTGACACACGAGACACCATAAAGCAACCAAATATTGAAATTTGGGTGTTTTGGAAGGTAAAGAGAATAGCAAAGGCATAGAAAATTTGTTCAAAAAAATAACAACTGAAAAATTCCCACTTCTCACATCCAGATTAGACATCCAGATACAGCAAGATGCAACATTCTCAAATAAATACAACCCAAAGAAATCTTCTCCAATGCACATTATGTTCGAATTGTCCAAAGTCAAAGACAATGAATGAATTCTAAAACAGCAAGAGTAAATTTTCTAGCCACATATAAAGGAACCCACATTAGACTAACAGCAGATTCCTCAGCAGAAACCTTATAGGCCAGAGATAATGGAATAATATATTCAAAGTGCTAAAGGAAAAAAAAAAATCCTGTCAGTCAATGATACTATACCCAAGAAAGTTACCCTTCAAAAATGAAGGAGAAATAAAGTATTTCCCAGACAAGCAAAAACTTAGGGAATTCATCACTACTAGACTAGCCCTGCAAGAAATGCTTACACCTGCAAGCAAAAGGACAATATCTACCATCTATAAAACACATGGAAGTATGAAACTCACTGGCAAAGCAAATACATAAATGGAGAAGAGAAAGAACTCAAATGTTACCACTACAGAAAACCGGTAAACTGCAATGATAAACAATAGGAGAGAAAGAAAGGAACACAGGATATATAAAACAACCAGAAAGCAATTAACAAAACGACAGGAATAAGTCCACAGACATCAATATTAACCCTGCATATAAACAGATTAAACTTTTCACATAAAACATACAGACCAGCCGAATGGATATAAGAGAAAACAAAAAGCACACCCCAACAGTATGCTGTCTACAAATAAACAAACCTCAGTTCATCTGTAAAGACACATATAAACTAAAAGTAAAGGAATGCAAAAAGATATTCCATGCAAACAGAAACCAAAACTGAGCAGGAGTAACTATACTTATACCAGATAAGAAATACTTTAAGTCGAAAACAGTAAAAGGGGCAGAAAAGGTGATTATAGAATTATAAAGGTATAAATTTAGCAGAAGCATATAAAAATTCTAAATACATATGCACCCAACACTGGAGCACTCAGATATATAAAGCAAATATTAGACTGAAAAAAAAAAAAAAAGAGAGATCGACTCTATTCTCAGCATTCACCCCATTGTCAGCATTAGACAGATCATCTACACAGAAAAGCAACAAAGAAATACTGGATTTAAACTGCACTTTACCAACGGACCTAACAGACATCTACAGAATATTTCATCCAACAGCTGCAGAATACACATTCTTCTCATCAGCACACAGAACACTCTAGCTTAGACCACAGTGTTAGGCCACAAAATAAGTCTTTAAAATTTTTGAAAATCACTATCATATCAAGTATCTTATCATACCACAATGAAATACAATTAGAAGTCAATAACAAGGGAAACTTTGGAAACTATACATACATGTACGTTAAACAGAACTATGCACAATTGAGACTAAAAAGCATACAAATGATCAACAAAATGAAAAGTGTTCTTTTTGAAGAAGTAAACAAAATTGATAAACTTCTAGCTGAACAAAGAAAAAAGGAGAGAAGTCCCAAGTCAACCAAGGGAAAAACAAACAAACAAACAAAAAAGGAGACATAGCAACTGATACCACAGAAATATAAAAGATCATCAGAATCTATTATGAACAACTATGTGATAAGAAACTGGAAAATCTGTAGGAAATGACTAAATTCCTGGACACATATAGCCCAGCAAGATTAAGTCAGAAAGAAATAGAAAACCTAAACAGATCAGTAATAAATAATGAAGTTGAATTAATAATAAAAAGTCTCCCCAGGATGGGATGACTTCACTGCCAAATTCTGCCAAACTTATAAAGAAGAACTGACATGAATTCTCTTGAAACTATCCAAAAAAAATGGAAGAGAAAAGAATTATTCCTAACTCCTTTTATGAGGACAGCATTACCCTGATATCAAAACCAAAGACACAACAAAAAAAGAGAGAATGCTACAATTCAATATTCTTGTTTATCATGGACACAAAAGTCCCCAGCAAATGCTAGCAAACCAAATCCAACAGCACATCAGAAAGATAATATGCCATTATCAAGTGGAGTTTATACTAGGAATGCAAAGATAGCTCATCATAGACAAATCAATGAATCTGATACATCAACAGAATGAAGGACAAAACCTTATCATTTCAATAGACACAAAAGAATTATTTGGCAAAATGCAATGTCTCTTCATAATGATAAAAGAAAAACTCAACAAACTACCATAGAAAGAGCATACCTCAACATAATAAAGGCCATATACGACAAGTCCACTGCTAACATCATACCGAATGGAGAAAAGCTGAAATCCTTTCTTCTAAGAACTAGGGCCGGGCACGGTGGCTCAAGACTGTAATCCCAGCACTTTGAGAGGCCGAGACGGGCGGATCACAAGGTCAGGAGATCGAGACCATCCTGGCCTACACGGTGAAACCCCGTCTCTACTAAAAAATATTAAAAAATAGCCGGGCGAAGTGGCGGGCGCCTGTAGTCCCAGCTACTCCGGAGGCTGAGGCAGGAGAATGGCGTAAAACCCGGGAGGCGGAGCTTGCAGTGAGCTGAGATCCGGTCACTGCACTCCAGCCTGGGGGACAGAGCGAGACTCCGTCTCAAAAAAAAAAAAAAAAAGAACTAGAACAAGACAAGGATGCCCATTTAAGGATGCCCATTTGCACCACTCCTGTTCAACATCCTACTGGAAATCCTAGCTAGACCAATGAAGCAAGAGAAAGAAATAAAAGGCATCCAAATTGGAAAAGTAGAAGTTACATTGTCCTTCTTTGCAGAAGACATAATTTTGTACTGAGAAAAAACTGAAAACACCACCAAAAACCACTTAGATCTGATAAAAAAAATTCAGTAAAGTTGCAGGATACAAAACCAACACACAAAATCGGTAGCATTTCTACACACCAGTAATAAGCTAGCTGAAAAAGAAATCAAGAAGTCAATCCAATTTATAATAGCTATAAAAAGTAAAATAAAAGGCCTAGGAATAAATTTAACCAAGAAAGTAAAAAGCTTGGTTGGGCACAATTGCTCATGCCTATATTCCCAGCTCTTTGGAAGGCCGACGGGGGAGGATCACTTGAGGCCAGTAGTTCAAGACTAGCTTGGGCAACATAGTGAGATTCCATCTCTTCAAAAATGTTTAAAAATGTTTTTACAAGGAAAACTACATAACACTGATGAAAAAATTGTAGAAGACACAAACAAATGAGAAGACATTCCATCCTCATGGATTAGAAAAATTATAATGTTAAAATTAGAATACTACCCAAAACAATCTACAGATTAAATACAATCCCTATCAAGATACCAATGATAATTTTCACAGAAATAGAGAAACAATCCTAAATGTGCATGGAAGCAAAAAAAAAGCCCAGATAGACAAAGCAATCATAACCAAAAGGAACAAAGCTGGAGGTATCACAATACCTGACTTCAAAATATATTACAATGCTATAGTAACCAAAACAGCATGGTATTGGAATTAATGCAGACACACAGACCAATGGAATAGATTGAAGAACCCAGAAATAAATTGGTGTATTTACAGCCAAATGATTTTCAACAAAGGAACCAAGAACACATACAGGGCAAAGGATACTTTCTTCAATAAATGGTTCTGGGAAAAAAAATGGATCTCTATATGCAGAAGAATAAAATTTAGTTCCTTTCTCACAGCATATATAAAAGTAGATTCAAAATGAATTAAAGATTTAAGTGTAAAAACCTATAATTATAAATGTATTAGAAGAAAACACAGGAGAACTCTTCAGGATATTTGTCTAGTCAAGACTTCAAAAGTTAGCTAACAAAAACAAACACAGACAAATGGGACTATGTTAAACTGAATTTCTGCACAGTAAAGGAAACAGTTAACAGAGTGAAGAGACACCCTGTTGAATGGGAGAAAATATTTGCAAACTATTCATCTGACAGGGGCTAATATCCAAAATATACAAGGAACTCAAAATAACTCACCAGTAATGTAAATCAAATAATCTCACTAAAATGTGGGCAAAAATCTGAATAGATATTTCTCAAAAGAAAACACACTAAAGACCCACAGGTATATTAAAAAAAATGTTCAACATCACTAAACATCAGGGAAATACAAATCAAAACCACAATGAGATATCATCCTACCCAGTTAAAATGGCTATTCTAGAAAGACAAAATACAATGGTTGCTGGTGGGGATATGGAGGAAAGGGAACTCTTATGCATTGATGAGAATGTAAATTAGTACAATGATTATGAAATACAGTATGGCGATTTCTCAAGAAAACCAAAAATAGAACTATCATATGAACTAGCAATCCCACTACTGGGTATTTATCCAAAGGAAAGAAAATCAGTGTATCAAAGGGATACCTCCCTGCCACTCACACGTTTATTGCAGCACTGTGCACAATAGCAAAGATATAGAATCAACCTAAGTGTCTATCAATGGATGCATGGATAAAAAAATGTGGTATATACACATAATGGAATACCATGAGGTCATTAAAAAATAAAATTCTAATTGAAGCAACATGAATTGAACAGCAGGTCATCATGTTAAGAGAAATAAACCAGGCACAGAAAGACAAATATTGCAATGTTCTTACTCATATGTGTGAGCTAAAAAAGTTGATCTTGCCAAGTAGAGAGTAGAATGATAGTTACCAGAGGCTGAGAGGGTGTGTATGTGAAGGAGTGAGGGGATGTACCTGTTGGTTAACAGGTACATTCAATTAGATAGAAGGAATAAGTTCTAACGTTTGATAGCAGAATAGCATGACTATAGTTAACAACAATGTATTATATATTTCCAAATAGCTAGAAGAGAGGACTTAAAATATTCACAACAAATAGAAATCATAAATATTTGAGGTGATGGATATCCTAAATAACCTGATTTGACCTTTACATATTGTATGCATGTAACAAAATGTCACATGTACCCCATAAATGTTTGTACATATTATGTATCTATAAAAATAAAAATAGAGATCAAAAAAGAGAAGAAAGCATACTAAAACATAAGCAAAGCAAAACAAAACAGAGTGAAAAGAGTTTTCTTAGAATCTTCCAGCTTGGAAAATAATATTTTTTAAAATCACTTGCCACCTGATTTCTCTATACAGATCATGGAGAATCTACAGATAGACCCTGCAAGATGCATCATCTTTCCTTCTAGGATTGTGCTGTCTTGCCTCATGATGGGACTCATTGAGTTCTGTTTCTGAACACACCAACAATTTTTCTGGATTAAATTTTTGACATGTTCTTTTAGCACTGCAAGCAAGCTGCTTGGGCTTCCTAGTATTCCAGCATCTTGCTTGTAAAACAGCTAACAACATGGCCAAATCCATTAGAGCATGCCCTTGTCAACCTCCTGAGTTTATTGATATTTACATTTATGATACAGACAAGTTTTTTGAGAGCCTCTTTTTCTGCTGCCTGGTGTTTGCTTTCATAGAGAGAGGCCAGACAATTGAGAGGGAAGGAGGCAGCACTTGTGCTAGATTTATTGGCACAGCACACTGAAGAGCAAACACACCACCAAATAGAGGATATTGATAAGGAGACTAAATTCATTTGAAATCACTAAAACTCAGTTAGGGGCATATTGTATTAAGTGAAATGCCATTACTGAAGGGCCAAGGGAAAGATTGTATGCCAAGTCATGAGAGCTTTTCAGCTCACTGGAAGGCAGCCATTGCACCCACGCACTACATTCAATGGTTTGGAAGAAGAGATAATTTCTGCATAGATCATAAAGGGACTTAAATCTCTCAGTCCCTAGGAGCACAGACATGAGCTGAATTGTCCCCAAGTAAGAGCGTACAAGAGAGGATCCCCATGCAGTAAAAGCATACACTAAGCAAGTATAAATTCCAACTTTCCATAAAGGCATTCTTTCCCTGTGATTGTGGCACAATTGTGTATTAAAAAATTCCACACTAAGGAGCATCATTTGATTCTGTGATTTGTGTGTGCATGTGTGTGTGTGCGCGCGTGTGTGTGTGTTTGTGTAAAGCATCTCACTCTTTGTTGAGAGGATGACAGAACTCTGGCTTACTTAATGTATTTTAACCATTTTAAAATGGAAAGTTCCTCCAACTTACTTAAGTTCCTGCCCAGGCCAAAAGAGCAATTTGGGGTCTATTCTGGGTGCAGGAGAGAGGCTGCTACCTGCCACAAGTAAAAGAGTAGATTCATAAACATTGTTTTCTCCTACGCAGCCTCCTAGCACTTCCCTGAAGGTTGTTTGAGGTTTCCACACTTGATATCTCTCATGCTGCCCTTTCACTGTTAATCCTAGTAAGCAAGGACGGGCGGTAAACAGGAATCAATTTCAGTGATGTGTATAAATCTTGTTCAGGTTACTCAGACTAAGGCAGCCCCTTATCTAACAAGCACCAGAACAGACTTTGGAAAAGACTTTTCACCTGTGACAATAGTGGCCCAGTTTTGTCCTCGTCAACAATGGAATACATGTAATATCTCATGTCAGCTAACTCCATGTCTTATTTATGCCAAATTCTTCTGGGTTCAGCATTTTAAGACAGTCTTTGCATTAGGATTTTATTCTAGCACAGACTCCTAGAATAACATTGTTCTGCAAAGACAGAAGATACTTTTAAGTACAATTTTATAATGACCCGAATAGAAATGAATTGTTGTCTTTGCTGTGCTATCTCACCTGACTGTTTGTAAAGAAGAATGTTGGCTAATCAGGAGACATCATACTTCGAAACTTTGATAGTAAGTACATTGAAAACTATCAGAATTGTGCTGAAACACCAGGAAATAATTCCAACAGTCACAGACGGAACGATGGCTAGTTGGAGGAAGATTAAAGGTTATTTATTGGCCATTGAGGGCTTCCACCTAAAATTAAACTTTTTGGAGGGCATGCATTTGAATGCAAGGTCCTCAAAGGAATATGAACACAATAATAAATGCTCATATTTACAAGAAACACATATTCCCTTCTCTGTGGTCAAAAATGCATATGGCTGGCCTTTTGGCAACATGATCATATTTTTTCTTGATTCAGTCAAAGCATGAAAATGAACTTGATTCTACTGAACTAATCTGCATATGGCAAAATAATTAAAAATTGCATATGTTTGTAAGATTATCAGACATGATTTGCCAACATGTGTTTTAGTATATCAAACTATCAAATGAACCAATTTTGAAACAACCAAATTCACATTCTTTAATTACGAAGCTTTAATTGAAGGAAGAAGATAGAGGTCCTGAAAATTAAAAACAAGAAAAAAAGTCTAGGTCATCAGTATTTGTATTTATCCCTCTGATATACACTCTATATAAAACCTGTGTGGTCTTTCACCATTCCTATCTGATGATATCTCTCTCCTGGCAAAACTCTTAAATTATTGCCCAGTTTCTCCAGAATGAAGGCTATGCAAATATGCCATGTGAATGGCAACCCTGCATATCTATCAGTCTGGCCTCTGTCTAGCTCTACCACCTTATTTCTAGATTTTTCTTTGTTACTTTTATGGTTCAGCAACACTGAACTACTTATTCCCCAAACATGCCATGTTCTCTTGGCATCTGTGTTTTTGCATTTTCTGTTTTGCATATTCTCATTACTCAATTGACAAACTTCTATTTATCATTGTAAACCTGAGCCTAAATGTAACTCCTTCTTGGAAGCCTTCCTTAATATACCTAGCAGACTATTCTTCGACTGTGATGTGGCCCCATTTTATTTTGTGTATACACACATTATTGTCATTACAAATACTTGTCATCATATCTGGTTCTTAAGGGCAGAAACTATGTAATTTCTTTCTTGTTTCTTCAGTGCACACTATTGTATTTTATATATGTGCGGTCTTAAAGTGTGAATGAATAAATGAATCAATCTATACATGAGTTAATGAATGAAAGTAGCTGTAGAGAATACATTTGTAACTTTAAACACATTGCAGCGCGTGAACCGGGAGGCGGAGCTTGCAGTGAGCCGAGATCATCGCGCCACTGCACTCCAGCCCGGGTGACAACAAACAAACAAAAAACATTGCAGCAAAACAGATGTTAAAAAAGAAAAGGTAAGTTCCCAATTCCTCTCTTTTTGTGATTTGTAATATCATTTAGGGGTCCTAGAGCTGACGGTATGATGGTTTTCCTTACCACAGTGAACCACGCTGAAATTTTCTCAGAGGCACAATATTTGTCTATTCCTCATCTTCTCCCTCCTCCTCCTTATCATCAATATATACATGATCAAAATTGTACTCTTGTTCAGAATCTTCTCATTCACCAAAACAAAATTAAATAAACTCGTATACATAACCATTCATGGCTCAAAGAAAACCACTGTTTCCCAGGTCAAGAAAAACCAGCTTGCAGAAGCAAAATAAATATTAGGCTTATCGCAGAGCCAAAATGATATACATGTCCAGATATGTGCTGTTTTAACTTTTAAAAGAAGCAAGGTACTATTTTGACATGATGGCTTAATACTTGAGTGTCTCAAATTTTACACTGAGAAGAGATCCCTGTCTGGCCAAGGGAGTGTGTCCTATTGCAAAAGGATGAGAACATGCTAGGGTTTTCTAATGCCTTTTTCGCATGCTCATAGGCAGAGTATCAAGGTCCCCATTTAAAAATGCCATTTATTTAAATATTTCCTTAATGGTGGTACCCTCAAACACAGTATTCACACTACCTCACAGCAGTATTGGTAGATACACTGGATACTATTTACAAAAGATATAATTTCTTTCTTAGAAGGAATTGTATTAAAAATTAAAAATGTTAAGGATGTAGTTGAGCAACACCATATTAATAACTCCAGTGTCCAGAGAATGAAGTGTGCTAGATACTTGAATTTTCTGGTTAATAGAATATTGTACTTTCTAAGAGAACAGATTAGGAGGGTAGGCTTGAACTGAAACTGCTTAGGTTCAAAACTGAGCTCTGCCACTTCCTAGCTGTGCAAGCTTGGGAAACTGTATTCCCTTCTCTGGAAACTCAGTCTTCATTGTTTGAAAAAAAGAGCCATGATGATATCTGTTTCCAGGGCTGTGCCAAGTCATATTCGAGCCTGAAGCAAAAAGGAAAATGGTGCGCTACTACACACTATAAAATATCCTCTAATATTTCTAATCAAGTGGAAAAAGTTACTAAGTTCCACAATCAGAAAAGCATGTCAACATTTAAAGCTTTGCATTGTCCAATCTGTTCACAGCCATTGTCAACCCTTATAAATTTACCCTGCAGGGTGTTCAATGATACCCCAGGACCAGAACCTTGGGCTGATTGAAAATTACTGTTCAATTGCATGATAATACAGGATCACAAGAGACAATGACCTATCTTTATTTTGAATTCTGATATTTTCTTCGTTATGAATTTTTGTATTTATTTTTATTTTAAAAATATTTTATTAAAATATGATTTATTTTGATTACTGAGATTTTTGGTATCCACTTTAATTTTGTGCACTAACCTCACCTGAGTCATGACTGTGTCTAGCTCGTGGGATGTTCTGAGGATGAAATGAAATAATTATTGTAAAGACCTTAGCAGTAGGCCTGACACATACTTAGTGCTCAGTAATGTTGTTAATTAACATTGTTCTTGAAAAGGTAATAGGCATAGGAAGTATAGGTTTTGACCCTTTTTGCCCTTTGTGGGATAATCTTCCCAATATGTCAGTGCTCTCCCTTAATTCTCTTGAGTCCTATTAACTTATAACCACCAAACTAACCACATTAATTCATTTGAGGACCCATTGGATATCCTTTAAACAGAGTAGTTACTGTACAAATACTTTAATTTCTGCCTTTTGTCTTTCTGAACAAACTCACCATTTGGATTGAGGAGGTTGGTTGATTCAGTTCAACACTGAAGTTCACGCTTTCGTACGGAAATGGTCATTTGTATGGTTTGGTTGAATAGTCAGTCTGTCATAACACTTAAGCCAGGTGTTTGTGCAGATTTAGTGCCAAAGCAACGGCCCATGTTGCGAGGCTAAGTAAAGGTAGCCTCCTAGAAAATACAGCTAATTGAAGACTGATCTCTCCAATCACATTGTTCTTTGTGTCTTCACAAAGTAACATCTATGACAGTCCTGCCATGATCTGAATGTCTGCGACCCTTGTAAGCAATGCCCTCTGCTGCCTTCTGAAATCAATCCGCCTGACCAGATTATGATGCTGATTGTGATGTGACACATGAGATATTTAAAAAGTGTTTCCAATAGCAACTTTGTCAAAATATATTTGCCCTCTCAAAAAAGGAATATAGCGACTGCGTGGCTGGTTCCACCATACACAAATGCATGCATGGTAAATAACCAAAAAATAAACAAATACAAGAGGAAATGTAGCTGTGATTTTAAGTGAGTGATATTCTGGAAGGGGTTAAGCATTCCTACAACTAATATATGACTGAGAAGATTCAACCTGAGTACCTGCATGAGAATATTATAAACCAAGCCCACACAATAATAAAATTAGTTAAAACATATGCAAAATTTATGAGCGAATGTCAGGTGTAATGCTTGATAAAGTAAGCTTAATGCTTAAGAAATTTATCTTCAGGCTGAAAAGCCAACTCTTGCAATTCTGAGTTAGAGTATAATTTTAGAAACTCTTTTCTGTAAAGTCATTCTTTTATTAATGAGATCAACTCTAAGTGAGGTGAAAGAGGTAACTTCCTAAAGCATCCAGTAGGATAAACAAGACCCTCAAAAGCACTGGGACATCAGTAGTACCTGTTAAAAAATACTGGGGAAAAAATATGTCCTCAAAATTTGTGTCTCTTCAGTTATATTTCTTTTGTTGTTTGGGATATTGCTGAAGCTTGTGAAAAATAAAAGTTTGGGGGCTGACAGAGGCTCTGCATTACCTTAAACTTTTCTTCGTCACTCTGGGTGTGTCACGTGTTACACTGGGTGACACCTTTATTATCAGGCCAGAATTCAATGTAAATATACCACCAGAAAGTCCAGATAGCAGACTTCCATTGGCTAATTAGTCACATACTACAGCTCCCAGCTGAAATAATGTTGTGGATGAAAGAAGAGAAAAATCTGCTTATTGCACCGTCCCTCTGCAGGATAACTCAATCTCTTCTTTATAATCCAAACACTTTTATTCACAAAGCAGGCAAGAATAAACTCAATCAGCCAGGGTAAATTATTGACAGCAGACATTGTTGAAGCATCCAGCAAAGGTTAGAAAAGAACATCAGACATGTTTAAGCTTGCGAAATCACATCATGTTTAGGAACACTAGTCATTTTTAGATGACCTTAATCTCTAGGCTTTTGGCATGCTGCCCAAGAGCTGGGATTTGGTGTGTATATCCTTCTCAAGGGCCTGAATGGGTAAGAAGTTTCTAGGAATTCAGGACTTTTCGTGCACCATGAATTTGAAAACTGTCACTTTGTAAATATCTCAATTCCCGATTTTTGTCTCTAATGCACAAAGTATTTCTGAACAAGCATGGCATTCCGAAACAAAGTTGGAGTTAAAGAAATACCTAAGTGACTTATTTTATACCTGCCACAACTCTTTTCAGTCACTTCTTCAATTCTGCAACTCAATATCAAAAGCAATAATAAAAACAAAAGAAGAATGTAATGGTTTGGTTAACCTTTACTGTAACAGCTACACTTCTTCCTGGCGTTGTAGAGTGGTTGGATAAAGGATTACCACTATTGTAGAATGATGTTCCCAGCAACACAGCATTAGGAAATACTTGGGTTGGTAATCCTGCCTAAAATGTTCAAATAAGGCCAATTAACTTGTTCATAGCTGCTTTACATGTTTTATTACCTGATATAATTGTTTTAACAGCTGTCTTACCAAAGAATAGCATTAGTTCAATATTAACTTCTCTTGCTCTGAAGTCAACTGTTTTTCTTCTTTCATGGTGTCATGTCTCTGTCCTACTCCTCCCTTTCCATTTTTCTTTTACTTTCAACTTCTCCAAACGTTTTTTACTAGATATTATTTTATACGGGTTGTATTTCTTGAAAGCTATTCTAAACCTTTCTTACAAAATGAGAATGATCAGTAAATTGTCTGCTTGCCAATTCTTAAAGAAAAAGAGAGAGAGAGGTTTAAAAAGTGAAGAAAATTGCTGTGAAGGTGTGACTGCCAGATGCCAGAAGAGTTTAGATGAGTCGATGCAAATCTCTCTATATGTGAAGAAAGAAATCTGTAGATGGATTTCTATATTCAGTGGAATTAGGTGAAGCTCTTACATCAATATTAGGTGTTGAATCTGACCTTTTTTGAGGAATAGTTTATGGAACGGATAACCAACATTATTTAAGGTTGCATAAGTTACAGGTAGTATACTTACCGTAAGCATTAAAGGCTTCTGGAGAAATAAATGAGTAGCCTCAGAGGATAACAGCTCTCAATATTCATGGCCAGAGGCCAGAATGTCAGAAAGAAAGTGATCGTCTTCTTTTTTAACAGTGACTTCCCCTGGATGGGGAACGGAAAGCCTCTTTGGTATTCACTGCGCACCAGCAAGGAGTGTGGCTCCTTTTGGGTTTTGTACAGGGCCCAGCTCTATGCACACTCATTACAAGGTTATTACTATCATTATGGTGGACAATGCAATAATATTTTAAATGGGCCAAATTTGGCTCCTAGCCATTCATGTGCTGCTCTTGCAGGCCTTAGGGAAAACAGCTTATGAGAGCAGGGAAATCAAATCTGGCTCACATCCCATTGCTTCCTCTATGACACATCGAAAAGAGCCTCTGTGAAGAATTTCCATGGTTCTGGTTTGCATGATAAGAAGTGGACTTTGTGGATAACTCTCTGGGCCTAATAGAAGAACTTATTTGAGGCAAAAATATAAAACAAGCGAAGTTAGTTGCCCAAGCCATCCATTATCCCTTTCTGATGCATTTCCCTGACAGCTGTATGTTTTTCTCTGATCCTATTCTCATACTCCATTTTTCCTCTTGTGAAGAAGAAAAAATTCAAAGAAAGCCAACATCTGCCAAAGTATGTTTCATGGGCTAGTGGTTCTTCAAAGTGTCTTGCCATAGAAATTTCTGGAGTCAGATAGATTTTGGAGAAGTCTGTCTTGGAGAGTCATAGGGCACATATGAACATGCTAGAGATTTTGAGTGGCTCCAGAGGAAAGGGACCTGTAGAACTATGTGTAGGGCCCCTGTTTGTGACATAAGATCTAATACCTCTTAGAATTAATATTGTTCTGTGGAATTATGTTTTACATTTTACAGGTCTTATGGAAATAATAATGTTTAATGTTAAGGGTGTCATGTTAAGGTCAGCTGAACGTCAAACTAAGCTATACCAACTGAATATTTAAATGAGAAAGAGTCTTTCAAAACCTTATCCCCAAAGCAGTGAATCTAGATGAGAACTTCAAAAAATTATAAAGGCATTTATTTCTTTGCAGACACAATCGTGTATGAGAAACAAATTACCTGGTATGAGAAAATTCTTGGTATCATCCAGTATAACTGATGTTTATCATAGTTTTAGCAACTACAACTCATAATAATAAGATAGTGTGTTAAACACGGCATACCTTCCCTAATTCAGGAGATAGCTTTGCCATCAGTTAAATGATTTCTGGGAATCAATGCTAAATTTTGAACATTGTTTTGGATTTATTCCAAATGTAAAAAACTAAGACAATTAACTATGTAGAATACAGATCCTTGAAACTTCAAAATGGACATTTCTTTTCAACCAGATTTCTGGTAATTTTTGGTCTTGACGAAATGATTAGCTAACTGATTTTCAACTAATTTAAGAGTAGGATTCCAGCAAAACAGTTTGTGCATACAACCACCTAGGCAAAGATGCCCCGGCAATTGTTAACTTGCTCTCCCTCTGCAGAATTCCTGGGGAAACATGATCCACAGTCAACTAACCATTTTCATTAATAAGCACTTATTCCTGTAGAAAGAAACATAACAGGCTACTCCATCCACAGACTTTAGGCATGCAGCTTGTGTGCAAGTGAAGCTTCCATAATGTTGTTATACTCTCATTCCTCTGCAAGGTGGCATTACTAGGGAAAGTTTAAGGGTGGGCAGAAAATGATGCAAAACTTTTTCCTGTAGAAGTGATTCTTTATCTGGATTAAGGGCAGTACACAATTTTACAAGAAACAGAGCTTTCTGTAATTGTTGCATTGGGGTACATGTAAGGAGACACATTGCACTACATATATGTCACATGGCCCTTTTGCAGTATTGATGTTTCTTGTGATAAAAAGTAGACAAACTGAACATTCAAGGGTACATTTTAGAATAGGATTTTCAGCTAAGCAAACAAGAAACCCGCACAGAATAACAAATTTATCCAATTAAAAAAATCTTACACATAAACTAAAACCAAGAGCACTGTATTAATCCATTCTCACTCTGATATAAAGAACTGCCCAAGATTGGGCAATTTATAAACAAAAGAATTTAATTGACTCAGTTCTGCATGGCTGGGGAGGCCTCAGGAAACTTAAAATCATGGTGGAAATGGAAGAGGCATGTTTTACATGATGGCAGGTGAGAGAGAGCAAGTGTGTGAAGAAGGAACTGTCAGGCACCTATAAAACCATCAAATCTTGTGAGAACTCATTCACTATCATGAGAAGAGCAGAGGGGACACCATTCCCGTGAACCAATCACCTCCTATCAGGTCTCTCCCTGAACATGTGGAGATTATGGGGCTTACAATTCAATATGAGACTTGGGTGGGGACATAAAACCTAACCATATCAAGCACTATCTAAGGTCAAGAATTTACTTTGGAAACATAAAAGTCAGTGTTCCCCTTTATGTTGGGTTGTTTGCAAAGACAGGATCTAAGATCTACTAAAGCAGAATTTTCACTATTTAAGATCTGTAAACATAGGCCGGGCGCAGTGGCTCAAGCCTGTAATCCCAGCACTTTGGGAGGCCGAGACGGGCGGATCACGAGGTCAGGAGATCGAGACCATCCTGGCTAACACGGTGAAACCCCGTCTCTACTAAAAACTACAAAAAACTAGCCGGGCGACGTGGCGGCGCCTGTAGTCCCAGCTACCCGGGAGGCTGAGACAGGAGAATGGCGTGAACCCGGGAGGCGGAGCTTGCAGTGAGCTGAGATCCGGCCACAGCACTCCAGCCTGGGCGACAGAGTGAGACTCCGTCTCAAAAAAAAAAAAAAAAAAAAAAAAAAAAAAAAAAAAAAAAAAGATATGTAAACAAAAATTTTAGTGGACAGCAGGGCAAAGAATTTAATTGAAAACAGTCAGGTTTTCTAAGTAAATTGGAACATTTTAAATTATCCCATAAATTTAATAAATGTTTACTAATAATGTATTAAAATCAAGTGCTGCTCTAAGCTGGTTGAGGAAGTTCTTTAACAAGTTTGAAGGCACTACTACCTGTTTACAGAGTGACTTGAACCTAATCTTCAGCCCAGAAACAATGAGTCCTGTGGAGAAGTAATCCTGTCCATTTGCATGGTTGTGAAGACAGTAAAGTCAGAACAGGAAGTCTGTGCAACAGAATAAATGTACACTCTGATTCAAGGCTTATTGATTCAGTATTGATCCAGTATTGGTGTAGAGTCAGTTCAAGTTAGGTCAACCTCTATATTAGGTGATAAATCACTTTACCTGGTTTTCAATCACCTTTGCCCAATTCTCACTCAAAATGCTCCTTTGCTCTTGCCTCGTTCAAGTCTACTATTCTCAAAGCTCATTCTTTTCATGAAATCCACAGATTGGCTGCTTTTTTAAAACTATCATTTTTATCAGACTTTTCCTGTACTTGAAAACTTACAATTATTTCTGATCTCCTGCGCTCAGGTCAGGGCTTAGCATAGATTTGAGGTGAGCCAAGTTAGTGTGGGCCATTCTAGACCTGTTCATTTGCATCCTTTCTTCTTGATAGCAGCTGTCCCTTTTAGTGTACCTCTTTGCTGCCTTCTGCTCTAATTCGTGATACTGAAGACTTCAGAATGCTACTACCTTACCTAGTGGAATTTGCAACTCCCAAGGGGAGCCACTTTTAAACTAAAAAAACTGAGCTACAAGTGGAAAGTTTTCATGAACCAGTTATCAAGCAAAAGAAAATTTGAAGACCATGTGCACCTTCTAGTTTGCAAGGCATCGCCATATGATGTGTAAGGCTGATTAATTGATGTCTCTTTGTTATGGTTTCTGAACTACTAAAATGAGAATTATGAGAGTTTTTATACAGCTGTTATGTGCATAAATGACTGAGTAGTTGTTAAATGCTCAAGTCATAAATACTACTTAATTGTTTAATCATTAGCTAAAAATTGGTATCCAGATATGTTAAGGTGTGAGAACAAGATTTCATGATAAATTTGAACATGGAGTTCAAGGTCATCCATGTTATGATTTCTATCCCTTCCTTCTCTATGTACTTCCTACTTACTGCCCTGGGGAGAACTAACCTCTTCCATTCCCACTTCTCTATATAGGAGAGACCTAGACTAACTGACAACTCAACCTGCTGGTCTCTCTTTTGTAACTGTGGATAAGCGTGCTCAGCCTGGAATTGCCCCTTGATATATGTGTCTACATTTGTGATGACCAGCACTCTTCACTCTGCTATCTATTCCAAACTGCTGTTAATGTACTGCACATTCTTCCCTCCAGAAAACGAAATTCAAAGGCAAACAGGGAAATACAGAAGGGCACCCTTGTTAGCTTTTGGTTGTGCTTTTAAAAAAAATTTCACATAGCCTGTTGGTCTCTGAGTCATAGCTGTTACAATATTCAAGAAATTTTTGCTGAGCATCTACTGTGCAATGCCCTAAGCAATGAGATGAGGCAAAAAGAGGGGAGGGTGAATAAGACAGTTCTTGCCTTCAAGGAGCTTTCTTTTAAAACATTCATTCTGTAATTTTCACAGCTCATTAAAATAAAATAAAATATCCAAATAAAGATGTTTGGAAAGCTGATGCATAGAAAATCAAGAAGAATTAAAAATGTTTATGAATCCCAATAATTCTCCCAGGAGGAAGTTTTAAGAATGAAGAGAGAAATATTTATCATTTTGTTAAAACTGTTCTAACATGACTCCCTTTTTCTGCTTGGGCAGAGTTGAAGTGTCAAACCTAAGTCAGCATTAATCAATTTGAAAGAATACGAAGAACTAAGGATTCCTGTATGACCGGGATTTGTAATTCGAACCAGTACTTCCCTGTGATATGAGAGACAAGGCCCCTGCCTTTGCCTTCACTGTAGAGGGTCTTGGTCTAGTTCTCTCAGGTCATGTTTCCCCCTCAGAGGAAAGATTTGTGAAGCCAAGGAAACAGACTCTCTGTTTAAAGGGCACTCCAAGTACCAGGATCCTGAATTTCCCACAACGGTTCCAGTTAACCATCCCAACTGTTGTATGGCCAGGGGGTGCTGTTGGTATGAGTATGAATGGGGCTTAGCTGTGTGCACTGGCATGTCCCCAAAGGTACACTGGGGCTCCTCATAGTTCAGGATAGAGTAGGGGAAAGATAAAAGAAGGGGACACATCAGAGCCATGAGCTGTGGGCTGGCCCTCTGCACCATGACCTTGTGTGGGACTTCTAGGAATCTAAAAATTCTAAATTCTGCCTGGGCTTTTGGATCATTGTAAAGGTATGTATTTCAAGGTAGGAAAATAGAATGTAGGTTATTCAACAGTTTGTTAGACTGATTTATAACTTTTGAATATTAGGCATATCATCTGTGGGCTTCCATATTTATTCTTCCCCTACCCTCACCAATGTCAGAATATACATACAAAATGGAGTTTGGCTCTGTCTTTCTTCAGGAAATTCCTCCAGGTTCCTTCTGTGAAGCCTCTCTGTGTTCTCCCTTATTTCCCAGACAGTTTTCAGCTATAGATTTATCTCTCTGCCTGACTTTGTAAGAAACAGACTAGTTTTTTGGATAATTGATTCGATCTCTGCCCTTGTCTTCTCTCTTACTACCTTAATATTTTTGTATTCCTAATGTCCGAACCCAGGTGCACTTTACTTCCTTGCTCAACAAAGTCAAGCTCAAATGAGATTTGTATTAGAGCTGGTTACCTATTCAGGGGCTGGGATTAATCAACTGCCTCATACCTCAGTTGCTCTCTGTTATAATGGATAACAAGCCCTTTTCTTGGTATGTATATATATATATATATATATATATATATATATATATATAATCAAAAACAAATTCAATAATTAGCACTGACAAGAGATGTAAATTAAAAAGAAAGAAAGAAAGAAAGAAAGAAAGAAAGAAAGAAAGAAAGAAAGAAAGAAAGAAAGAAAGAAAGAAAGAAAGAAAGAAAGAGAGAAAGAAACTTAGCCAAAAGCCTTTGAGGTCATTAAAGTTTGGAACGACAATAGTGGTAATGCTGAGGTTTATGACCTGTGCAGGTCCATGGCATAGGCAATCTCCATATGTTGCAACTACTATGAATAGCAGAGCTTACCATCAAGTCAATTCTGTTAGACTATAGAAATGTAAACAGCTTAATAGTTCCTAAAATTAATTAATTGGTTGAATCATTATGTCACTCATACCACAAATATTTATCTTGCATCTGCCCAATAGATCAACTGGTCTGTTCCGAAATAAGCCCACCATGGGTTGTTGCACTATATGTAGACACTACACAACTATTACGGAAAAATGAACTCCTCTTCCCACTTTTCTAGCAACTAAAGCTCCCGCTCAAACATGAACACATCTCATTTTAACTATACTTGATGTAAATATTTTGAAAGTGTCCTAATTTCCTTAGAGTATACTAATATTCTTTAATCACTCACAAGTCAATCACTCACCATGTTTTAATCAATTATGAGATGTACTAAGGAAATTTCAGTGCATAAATGGCAGTCTGTTTGGTTTTGGTTTCTGTATTTGTTCTTTATAATTTTTTCATACACTCTCATCCGTTACGTCCATCAGTGTGCCTTCCTAGTACCTCTACTCCCTTTAATGTGCTTCTCACCTTTGGACCGGAAAACCACATTTGGAAAAACATTTTCTAAAATAGCAGTGAGCATCTGACATATTGTCTATGAAAAAAAAATGACGTAAAATTTAATAGACCAATTTTAAGGCATCTTTTTTGACTACTGGAGATCAGGTTTGATTATTTCCTGTTTTGCAGTTGTATTTAGAAAAAAACTTGTGTAGTGACTAGTTAGCAGGTAAATTAGGTATTATTGAAATATGCTATGAGACATGTAATAAGATAACTGACTAGTTCAGAAAATGTGATTTCTTAAAAAGAGGTAAATTCAATGAAAGTAATTTGATATAATTGACTATCAGTCAGATCAATTCACTCAACTGGCTATGTGTTTGCATTAGTGTTAAGTATTTATTTTACTTTCTAAATGCTTTACAACTCAAACTGGAATATCTAGGAAAACTATTAAAAATAATTAAAATAGGTTAAAAGATCAACTTTCAGCATGACAGCATGAGGAACTATGCTAGCCTGCTCCTCAGCAAAGCTGGAGAATATATATATATATATGTTTCTGGAAATTGTCCTATTGGTGAACAGCAAATGAAGGAACATCTATTCAATAATCTTTACAAAAATTTGTTAAGAAAAGTAAGAATTTGTGGTATTTTGACCAAAACCACTTCCTCTTTCTCTCACTCCCAACTCAGTGAGGTAGAGACTCTACTCCAGATTGATGCCACAAAAAACACAGGGCTCACTCTCCCCCAGCACCCATATAGAGAGCTTTGTTATTGGGGCTACTGTGTCATAGTATACAGGATGTCATTATTTCTCATTCTGTCCCCAGTTTCCTGTTACTGAGGCTAAGTCCTGGGCAAGTTTGGTTGAGTGGTAGGGGTTTCCTTTTTGTGCCAAGCTCTCACTTGTGAAATGGAGTTTCCCCACTGGGCACAGTGTGCTCAGAACACTGAGCGTCTGATGACTCTTGTGCCAGCTTGTGAGGTTATGGTTTCACACTAGGAAAGGCAAGCTGAGAAAACCCAAGGTTTGTGCTACCTTCTTCATGAGGCTTTTGACTCCTGTATTAGTCTGTTCTTGCATTGCTATAAAGAAATGCCTGAAGCTGGGTAGTTTATAAAGAAAAGAAATTTAATTGGCTCATGGTTCTGTAGCCTGTACAGGAAGCATGGTGCTGGCATCTCCTCAGCTTCTGGGGAGGCCTCAGAAAATTTACAATCATGGTGGAAGGTGAAGGGGAGCATGCACTTCACTGGAGTATATGGCTGGAGTAGAAGCAAGAACAAGAGCCGGGGAAGTGCTACACACTTTTAAATAACCAGATCTTTCAGGAACTCACTATCACGAGAATAGCACCAAGAGGATGGTGCTAAACCATTCATGGAATATCCACTCCCATGATCCAGTCATCTCCCACCAGGCCCCATCTCCAACATTGGGGATTACAATTGAACATAAGATATGGGTGGGGACACAGACCCAAACCATATCAAGCTCCCAAATCAGGGATGTCATTAAGAAATCCACTTGTCATTGTCTCCATCCCAGCTTCAGAACCCTGGTTCATAGATTTAGCCTGGAAAGAGAAACAGGCTATAAAGCAGGTAGGATAGCTTCCAGGAAGTAACATCAGCAAGATGGCAAAATAGAAAATCTCAAGCTCCACTTTCCACTACAGAAAGTTCAACTATTAGGTCAATGCAAAAGTAATTGTGGTTTTTGCCACTGAAACTAATGACAAAACCGCAATTACTTTTGCACCAACTTAATAGCAACTCTTCTCAAGATAGGACATCTTTTTGAAAACCACAGGCCGGGCGCGGTGGCTCAAGCCTGTAATCCCAGCACTTTGGGAGGCCGAGACAGGCCTCCTGATCACGAGGTCAGGAGATCGAGACCATCCTGGCTAACACAGCGAAACCCCGTCTCTACTAAAAATACAAAAAATTAGCCGGGCGAGGTGGCGGGCACCTGTGGTCCCAGCTACTCAGGAGGCTGAGGCGGGAGAATGGCGTGAACCCGGGAAGCGGAGCTTGCAGTGAGCTGAGATCCGGCCACTGCACTCCAGCCTGGGCGACAGAGCAAGACTCCGTCTCAAAAAAAAAAAAAAAAAAAAAGAAAGAAAGAAAAAGAAAACCACAACACTTGGAAACAAGCTGGAGATATCACATGTTCTGTAGAACTGAATGAAACAAAAATTAGAAGGGTAAGAAGAATGATCTCACTCTATGTCAACCCCCCTCCCATCCCACCTCATGTCTGCAATGCCAGATGAAGATTTTCCTGGTCCCACAGTTTCTACATGGAGAAAAGAGAACTGAGAATTAGAGGCAGTCATCCAGCTTCTCTAGAATTCCAAGATACTTCTTAGGAAGCCCACTCTTCTCTCATCTCATGGGGAATACTTGGAAAAATGTTATGGCTAAAGGGCCTGGGGTCAGGTAGAAACAAAGAAAGGAGACAGAGGTCATTACCCACCTGCAAAGCTGATCTAGTTGCCTTCAGAATCCTGGTAGGAAGCAAAACTTAATTTGAGTTTCTAGAATGCTAGTTTTTCCACCTAGCCTCAGGGTCCACCTCAATGACCAGACCCAAACAAGGAGACACTGGTCTCTGCTCATTTTGGAATAGCAAAGTAGCTAAACCACATCATTCAGATAGAAGATTGTTAAGGAAACATTGGGCTTAAACAACACTTTAGACCAAATGGACCTAGTAGACATATACAGAGCATTTCATCCAACAGTAACAGAATACACTTTCTTCTCAAGGGCACATAGAACATTCTTCTGGATAGATCACCATTGGGCACTAAATATGGATCCGTAAATTTAAGAAGAATGAAACTATATCAAGTATCTTTTCTAACCACAATAAAATGAAACTAGAAATTCATAACAGGAAGAATTTTGGAAAATTCACAAATACATAGAAACTAAACAACACGCTTCTGAACAATTAATGAGTTAATAAAGAAGTTAAAAGAAAAATGTAAAAATACCTTCAAAACAATTAAAATGAAAACACAACATACCAAAACTTGTAGGATACAGCAAATGTAGGTCTAACAGGAAAGTCTACAGCAATATGCACATCAAAAAGCAGAAAGATCTTGAGAAAATGACCTGAAGTTACATAGCAAGTAACTGGAAATTAAGAACAAACTAAGCCCAAAGTTAGCAGAAGGAAATAATAAAGATTAGTGCAGAAATAAATAAAATAGAGACTAAGAAAAATTCAAAAGATCAACACAATTAAGAGTTGGTTCTTTGAAAAAATAAAATAGACAAATCTTTAGCCAGACTAAGAAAAAATGAGAGAAGACTCAAATAAAATTAGAAATAAAAGAGAAGACATTACAATTGGTACCACAGAAATACAAAAAAATTACTAAGAAAAACAAAATACCAACAAATCTGATAACCTAGAAGAAATGAATTTCTAGACACATACCTATACTATTCTCCAAATGAATAAATTTCTAGACAATCTACCAAGACTGAATAATGAAGAAATAGAAAATCTGAACAAATCAGTAATAAATAAGGAGATTGAATCCGTAATAAAAAGTCTCCCCCAAGAAAATCTCAAGACTTGATGGTTTCATGACTAAATTCTACCAAACATTTAAAAAGGATATAACAATAATCATTCTTGAACTAATTTCAGAAGAAATACTTTTAAACTCTTTTTATAAGGTCAGAATTACCCTGCTACCCAACACAAAGACATTATAAAGGAAGGGAAGGGAAGGGAAGGGAAGGGAAGGGAAGGGAAGGGAAGGGAAGGGAAGGGAAGGGAAGGGAAGGGAAGGGAGGGGAGTGGAGGGAGGAAGGAGAGGGGAAGGAGGGAAGAGAGAGGGAGAAAAGAAAAAAGAAAAAGAAAGAAGAAGACGAAAGAAGAGAAGAAAGAAGAGAAAGAAAGAAAGAAAGAAAGAAAGAAGAACGAAGAAAAGAAAGAAAGAAAAAAGGAAAGAAAGGAACGGAAGGAAGGAAGGAAGGAAGGAAGGAAGAAGGAGGAAGAAGAAGGAGGAATTATGAAAGTAAGTGAGAAAAGAAGACGAAGCAAGCAAGACACCAGACATCATCAATCCATCACGAAATCCCCAATACAGCCATAAACATTCGTCCAAGCCTCTCCACTCCACATTCCATCTAGTCCTTTTCCGGCTTAAGGAGTTCAGTAAGTAAGGAACGTCCCTTGTCCTTCCCTCAAAAAAAACTTGTGGCCAATACCCTTGATGAAGATATGAAGATAGATGGAAAAATCTTCAGCAAACTGCTAGCATCGAATTCTCCAACACATTATATCAAGTAGATTAATCTCTGGGATGGAAGGATGATTCAACATACATTAATCAATACATACAATATATGATATTAACAAAATGAAAAACAAAGACCATATTATCAATTCATTAGGTGCAGAAAAGGTAATTTGACAGAATTCAACATTTTTTTGTGTGTGATAAAAACTGTCACCAAATTATGTATTGAAGAAATGTACCTAAACACGATACAGGCCATATTGAAAAGTTCACAGCTAACATTAAAGTCAACAGTGAAAAGTCTTTCCTTAAACATCTGGAACAAGAAAAGGATGCCCACCCCATCTACTTCTGTTCAACATAGTATTGGGAGCCCTTGTCAGAGCAATTACTCAAGAGAATGAAACAGAAGGCATGCAAATAGCAAAGAAAGGAGCAAAATTGTTTACTTTCAGAGAGCAGTCTTTCAGAAATTATTTGCGATGATATGACATTATATAATAGAGAAAACCCTATAGACTCCACCAAAAAACTGTTAGAACTAATAAATGAATATAGTAAAGTTGCAGGATACAAAATAAACACACAAAAATCGGAAGAGTTTTTATACACGATTAATGAACCATCTGAAAAAGAAATTAAAAGAACAATCCCATTTAAAACAGCTAAAAGAATTACATACTTAGAATAAATTTAACAAAGAAGGTGAAAAACCTGCACACTCAAAATAAATCAATGGGAAAAACTAAAGACACAAATAAATGGAAAAATACCTTGTGTTCATGGATAAAAATAATTAATATTGTCAAAATATCCATAGTGCTGAAAGTGATCTAGAGATTCTATGCAATCACTAGCAACATTCCAATATCTTTTTTTTATAGAAAAAGAAAAAAAATCCTAAAATTTGTATGGAACTGCAAAAAAACCCCAAATAGCTAAAGCAATCAGAAGCTAAGAGCACAAAGCTGGAGGCATCACACTACTTGATTTCTTTTTTTTTTTAATTATTTTTATTTATTTTTTATTTTTTAAAATTTAATATACTTTATGTTCTAGAGTACATGTGCACAACATGCATATTTGTTACATGCGTATACATGTGCCATGTTGGTGTGCTGCACCCATTAACTCGTCATTTACATTAGGTATATCTCCTAATGCTATCCCTCTCCCCTCCCCCTACCCCACAATAGGCCCCAGTGTGTGATGTTCCCCTTCCTGTGTCCAAGTAATCTCATTGTTCAATGCCCACCTATGAGTGAGAACATGCGGTGTTTGGTTTTCTGTTATTGTGATAGTTTGCTCAGAATGGTGGATTCCAGCTGTATCCATGTCCCTACAAGGAGAGGAACTCATCCTTTTTTATGGCTGCATAGTATTCCATGGTGTATATGTGCCACATTTTCTTAATCCAGTCTGTCATTGATGGACATTTGGGTTGGTTCCAAGTCTTTGCTATTGTGAATAGTGCCACGATAAACATACGTGTGCATGTGTCTTCATAACAGCATGATTTATAATCCTTTGGGTATATACCCAGTAATAGGATGGCTGGGTCAAGTGGTATTTCTAGTTCTAGATCGTTGAGGAATTGCCACACTGTCTTGCACAATGGTTGAATTAGTTTACAGTCCCACCAACAGTGTAAAAGTGTTCCTATTTCTCCACATCTTCTCCAGCACCTGTTGTTTCCTGACTTTTTAATGATTGCCATTCTAACTGGTGTGAGATGGTATCTCATTGTGGTTTTGATTTGCATTTCTCTTATGGCTAGTGATGATGAGCATTTTTTCATGTGTCTGTTGGCTGCACAAATGTCTTCTTTTGAGAAGTGTCTGTTCATATCCTTTGCCCACTTTTTGATGGGGTTGCTTTTTTTCTGGTAAATTTGTTTGAGTTCTTTGTAGATTCTGCTATTAGCCCTTTGTCAGATGAGTGATTGCAAAAATTTTCTCCCATTCTGTAGGTTACCTGTTCATTCTGATGGTAGTTTCTTTTGCTGTGCAGAAACTCTTCAGTTTAATTAGATCCTATTTGTCAATTTTGGCTTTTGCTGCCATTGCTTTTGGTGTTTTAGACATGAAGTCCTTGCCCATGCCTATGTCCTGAATGGTATTGCCCAGGTTCTCTTCTAGGGTTTTTATGGTTTTAGGTTTAACATTTAAGTCTCTAATCCATCTTGGATTAATTTTTGTATAAGGAGTAAGGAAGGGATCCAGTTTCAGCTTTCTACTTATGGCTAGCCAGTTTTCCCAGCACCATTTATTAAATAGGGAATCCTTTCCCCATTTCTTGTTTTTGTCAGGTTTGTCAAAGATCAGTTGGTTGTAGATGTGTGGTACTATTTCTGAGGGCTCTGTTCTGTTCCATTGGTCTATATCTCTGTTTGGTACCAGTACCATGCTGTTTTGGTTACTGTAGCCTTGTAGCATACTTTGAAGTCAGGTAGCGTGATGTCTCCAGCTTTGTTTTTTTGACTTAGGATTGTTTTGGCAATGCGGGGTCTTTTTTGGTTCCATGTGTACTTTAAAGTACTTTTTTCCAATTCTGTGAAGAAAGTCATTGGTAGCTTAATGGGGATGGCATTGAATCTATAAATTACCTTGGTCAGTATGGCCAATTTCACGATATTGATTCTTCCTATCCATGAGCATGGAATGTTCTTCCATTTGGTTGTGTCCTCTTTTATTTCACTGAGCAGTGGTTTGTAGTCCTCCTTGAAGAGGTCCTTCACATCACTTGTAAGTTGGATTACTAGGTATTTTATTCTCTTTGAAGCAATTGTGAATGGGAGTTAATTCATAATTTGGCTCTCTGTTTGTCTGTTGTTGGTTTATAAGAATGCTGGTGATTTTTGCACATTGATTTTGTATCCTGAGACTGCTGAAGTTGCTTATCAGCTTGAGGAGATTTTGAGCTGAGACGATGGGGTTTTCTAAATATACAATCATGTCATCTGCAAATAGGGACAATTTGACTTCTTCCTTTCCTAATTGAATACCCTTTATTTCTGTCTCTTGCCTGATTGCCCTGGCCAGAACTTCCAACACTATGTTTAATAGGAGTGGTGAGAGAGTGCCCTCTCTTGTGCCAGTTTTTAAGGCAATGCTTCCACTTTTTGCCCTTTTAGTATGATACTGGCTGTGGGTCTGTCATAAATAGCTCTTATTATTTTCAGATACATCCCATCAATACCTAGTTTGTTGAGAGTTTTTAGCATGAAGGGCTGTTGAATTTTGTCAAAGGCCTTTTCTGCATCTATTAAAATAATCATATGGTTTTTGTCTGTGGTTCTATTTATATGCTGGATTACGTTTATTGATTTGCATGTTGAACCAGCCTTGCAGCCCAGGGATGAAGCCCACTTGATCATGGTGGATAAGCTTTTGGATGTGCTGCTGAATCCGGTTTGCCAGTATTTTATTGAGGATTTTTGCATCGATGTTCATCAGGGATATTGGTCTAAAATTCTCTTTTTTTGTTGTGTCTCTGCCAGGCATTGGTATCAGGATGATATTGGCCTCATAAAATGAGTTAGGGAGGATTCCCTCTTTTTCTATTGATTGGAAATAATTTCAGAAGGAATGCTACCAGCTCCACCTTGTCCTCTGGTGGAATTCTGCTGTGAATCCATCTGATCCTGGACTTTTTTTGGTTGTTAGGCTATTAATTATTGCCTCAATTTCAGAGTCTGCTATTGGTCTATTTATGGATTCAACTGCTTCCTGGTTTAGTCTTGGGAGGGTGTATGTGTCCAGGAATTTATCCATGTATTCTAGGTTTTCTAGTTTATTTGCATAGAGGTGTTTATAGTATTCTCTGATGGTAGTTTGTATTTCTGTGGGGTTGGTGGTCATATCCCCTTTATCATTTTTTATTGCATCTATTTGATTCTTCTCTCTTTTCTTCTTTATTAGTCTTGCTAGAGGTCTATCAATTTTATCAACAGAATATTTACAAAAAATATTTTTTCGATGTTTACAAAAAAACAGCTCCTGGATTCATTGATTTTTTGAAGGGTTTTTTTTGTGTCTCCATCTCCTTCAGTTCTGCTCTGATCTCAGTTATTTCTTGCCTTCTGCTAGCTTTTGAATGTGTTTGCTCTTGCTTCTCTAGTTCTTTTAATTGTGATGTCAGGGTGTCAATTTTAGATCTTTCCTGCTTTCTCTTGTGAGCATTTAGTGCTATAAAATTCCCTCCACACACTGCTTTAAATGTGTCCCAGAGATTCTGGTATGTTGTATCTTTGTTCTCATTGGTTTCAAAGAACATCTTTATTTCTGCCTTCATTTCGTTATGTACCCAACAGTCATTCAGGAGCAGGTTGTTCAGTTTCCGTGTAGTTGAGCGGTTTTAATTGAGTTTCTTAGTCCTGAGTTCTAGTTTGATTGCACTATTGTCTGAGAGACAGTTTGTTATATTTTCTGTTCTTTTACATTTGCTGAGGAGTGCTTTACTTCCAACTATGTGGTCAATTTTGGAATAAGTGCGATGTGGTGCTGAGAAGAATGTATATTCTGTTGATTTGGGGTGGAGAGTTCTGTAGATGTCTATTAGGTCTGCTTGGTGCAGAGTGGAGTTCAATTCCTGGATATCCTTTTTAACATTCTGTCTTGTTGATCTGTCTAATGTTGACAGTGGGGTGTTAAAGTCTCCCATTATTATTGTATGGGAGTCTAAGTCTCTTTGTAAATCTCTAAGGACTTGCTTTAAGAATCTGGGTGCTCCTGTATTGGTGGCATATACATTTAGGATAGTTAGCTCTTCTTGTTGAATTGATCCCTTTACCATTATGTAATGGCCCTCTTTATCTCTTTTGATCTTTGTTGGTTTAAAGTCTATTTTATCAGAGACTAGGATTGCAACCCCTGCCTTTTTTTTTGTTTTCCATTTGCTTGGTAGATCTTCCTCCATCCCTTTATTTTGAGCCTATGTGTGTCTCTGCACATGAGATGGGTCTCCTGAATATAGCAAACTGATGGGTCTTGACTCTTTATCCAATTTGCCAGTCTGTGTCTTTTAATTGGACCATTTAACCCATTTATATTTGAGGTTAATATTGTTATGTGTGAACTTGATCCTGTCATTATGATGTTAGCTGGTTATTTTGCTCTTTAGTTGATGCAGTTTCTTCCTAGCATTGATGGTCTTTACATTTTGGCATGTTTTTGCAATGGCTGGTACTGGTTGTTCCTTTCCATGTTTAGTGCTTCCTTCAGGAGCTCTTGTAGGGCAGGCCTGGTGGTAACAAAATCTCTCAGCATTTGCTTGTCTGTAAAGGATTTTATTTCTCCTTCATTTACGAAACTTAGTTTGGCTGGATATGAAAATCTAGGTTGAAAATTCTTTTCTTTAAGAATGTCAAATATTGGCCCCCACTCTCTTCTGGCTCGTAGAGTTTCTGCCAAGAGATCTGCTGTTAGGCTGATGGGCTTCCCTCTGTGGGTAACCCAACCTTTCTCTCCGCTGCCCTTAACATTTTTTCCTTCATTTCAACTTTGGTGAATCTGATAATTATGTGTCTTGGAGTTGCTCTTCTCGAGCAATATCTTTGTGGCAGTCTCTGTATTTCCTGAATTTGAATATTGGCCTGCCTTGCTAGGTTGGGGAAGTTCTCCTGGATGATATCCTGCAGAGTGTTTTCCAACTTGGTTCCATTCTCCCTATCACTTTCAGGTACACCAATCAGACATAGATTTGGTCTTTTCACATAGTCCCATATTTATTGGAGGCTTTGTTCATTTCTTTTTACTCTTTTTTTCTCTAAACTTCTCTTCTCACTTCATTTCATTCATTTGATCTTCAATCACTGATACTCTTTCTTCCAGTTGATCGAGTTGGTTACTGAAGCTTGTGCATTTGTCACGTAGTTCTCATGTCACGGTTTTCATCTTTATCAGGTCATTTTTGGACTTCTCTGCATTGGTTATTCTAGTTATCCATTCATCAAATCTTTTTTCAAGGTTTTCAGTTTCTTTGTGCTGGGTTTGTAGTTCCTCCTTTAGCTCTGAGAAGTTTGATCGACTGAAGGCTTCTTCTCTCAACTCGCCAAAGTCATTCTCCGTCCATCTTTGTTCCATTGTGCTGGCAAAGAGCTGCGTTCCTTTGGAGGGGGAGAGGTGCTCTAATTTTTTGAATTTTGAGCTTTGCTGCACTGCTTTTTCCCCATCTTTGTGGTTTTATCTACCTTTCACCTTTGATGATGATGGTCTTTGATGATGATAGGGTTTTGGTGTGGATGTCCTATCTGTTTGTTAGTTTTCCTTCTAACAGTCAGAACCCTCAGCTACAGGTCTGTTGGAGTTTGCTTGAGGTCCACTCCAGTTAGGCAACTCCCAGTTAGGCTCTCCCAGTTAGGCTACTCGGGCGTCAGGGACACACTTGAGCAGGCAGTCTGTCCATTCTCAGATCTCAAACTTCTTGCTGGGAGAATCACTATTCTCTTCAAAGTTGTCAAACAGGGACATTTACATCTGCAGAGGTCTCTGCTGCTTTTTTTTTTTTTTTTTTTTTTTTTTAGCTATGCTCTGTCCCCAGAGGAGGAGTCTAGAGAGGCAGGCAGGCCTCCTGGAGCTGCGGTGGGCTCCACCCAGTTCGAGCTTCCCAGCCACTTTGTTTACCTACTTAAGCCTCAATGATGGCGGGCGCCCATCCCACAGCCTCGCTGCCGCCTTGCGGTTAGATCTCAGACTGCTGTGCTACCAATGAGGGAGGCTCTGTGGGTATGGGACCCTCCAAGATGGGCACGGGATATAATCTCCTGGTGTGCTGTTTGCTAAGACCATTGGTAAAGCACAGTATTAGGGTGGGAGTGACCTGATTTTCCAGGTGTTGTGTGTCACGGTTTCCTTGGCTAGGAAAAGGAATTCCATTCCCCCTTGCACTTCCTGGGTGAGGCAATGCTTCACCCTGCTTTGGTTCTCACTCGTTGGACTGCACCCACTGTCCTGCACCAACTAACTGACACGCCCCAGTGATATGAACCTGGTACCTTGGTTGGAAATGCAGAAATCACCCATCTTCTGTGTTGTTCACTCTGGGAGGTGGAGGCTAGAGCTGTTCTTATTTGGCTATCTTGGCGCCCCCTCCCAGGATTCCTGATTTCAAACTATACTAAAAAGCTACAGTAATTATTTGTATTTATCTTATTTTTATTTTTTATTTATATATTTATTTATTTTTATTGAAGAGGGAGTCTTGCTCTGTCACCCAGGCTGGAGTGCAGTGGTGTGATCTTGGCTCACTGCAACCTCCGCCTCCCAGGTTCAAGTGATTCTTCTACCTCAGCCTTGCAAGTAGCTGGGATTATAGGCCCCCACTACCACTCCTGGCTAATTTTTGTATTTTTAGTAGAGATGGGGTTTCACCATGTTGGCCAGGCTGGTCTTGAACTCCTGACCTTCAGTGACCCCCCACCTAGGCCTCCCAAAGTGCTGGGATTACATGTGTGAGCCACCATACATGGACTTATTTTTATTGTTTTAAAATAGTGCCTCTCTCTGTTGCCCAGGCTGGAGTGCAGTAGCATGCACATGGCTCAGTGTGGCCTCAATTTCCTGGGTTCAAGTGATCCTCCTACCTCAGTCTCCTGAGTACCTGAGACCACAGGCACACATCACTGTGCCCAACTGATTGTTTCATTTTTTGTAGAGATGAGGTTTTGCCATATTGCCCAGGCTAGTCTTGAACTCCTGGGCTCAAACAGTCTTCCAGCCTCAGCTTCCCAAAGTGCTGGGATTATAGACATAAGCCACAACCTCCAGTCAAAGCTATAATAACTAAAACTACGCTATTGGCAAAAAATAGGAACACTGACCAATGACAATGAAACTGAATAGAGAGCCCAGAAATGAACTCATGCGTGTGCAGTCAATTGATTTCATTTCATGGAAATGGACACCAAAACCAAGTAGGAGTAGCTATCCTTATATCAGACAAAACAAACTTTAAAGTAAAAACCGTTAAAAAAAATACAAAGAGGAAAATTATATGATAAAATATCTTGTCCAACAGGAAAACATCACAATCCTAAAAACTGCCAAGAACATGCAATGGAAAAAGGACAGTCCCTTCAATAAATGGAGTTGGAAAACTGGACATCTATATATAAAAGAACAGAATTGAACCCTTATCTCACAGCATATACAAAAAGCTCAAAGACAAGGTCTTCAAATTAACACAATTCAACAAAGACAAAAAAGAATAAGAAAATAGAAACAATGTCTTCAAAAAGACTGGAATTATGTTCCATGACCAAACCTAAGAATAATTGGTGTTCCTGAGGAAGTAGAGAAATCTAAAAGTTTGGAAAACATATTTAGGGGAGTAATTGAGGAAAACTTCCCTGGCCTAGCTAGAAACTTAGACATCCAACTACAAGAAGCACAGAAAACACCTGAAAAATTCATAGCAAAATGATCATCACCTAGGCACATTTCATCAGGTTAAACTAAATTTAAGATGAAGGAAAACATTTAAGAGGTGTGAGACAAAAGTACCAGATAACCTATTAAAAAAAAAAAAAAAAACTATAAGATTAACAGCAGATTTCTTAGTAGAAATCCTACAAACTACAAGGGTCTGGGACCTTATCTTCAGCCACAAACAAAACAATTATCAGCCAAGAATTTTGTATCCAGCAAACTAAGCTTCATCTATGAAAGAAAGATAGTTTTTTTCAGAAAAACGAATGATAAGAGAATTCACACTATCAAGTCACCACTACAAGAACTGCTAAAAGGAATTCTAAATCTTGCAAAAAAAAAAAATCCTGGAAACACATCAAAACAGATTCTCTTTAAGCATAAATCTCACAGGACCAATAAAACAAAAATACGACTAAAAAACAAAAACAAAAACAAAAAAAAACAAAGTATACAGGCAACAAATAGCATGACGAACTAAATGGTACCTCACATCTCAATACCAATGTTGAATATAAATGGCATAAATGCTCCACTTAAAAGATACAGAATTGCAGAATGGATAAGAATTCGCCAACCAACTATCTGCTGCCTTCAAGAGACTCAACCTAACACATAAGGACTCACAGAAACTTAAGGTAAAGGGGTACAAAAAGACATTTCATGCAAATGGACACCAAAACCAAGTAGGAGTAGCTATCCTTATATCAGACAAAACAAACTTTAAAGTAAAAACAGGTAAAAAATACAAAGAGGAAAATTATATGATAAAATATCTTGTCCAACAGGAAAATATCACAATCCTAAACATATATGCACCTAACAGGGGGGCTCCAAAATTTATAAAACAATTACTATTAGATCTAAGAAATGAAAGAGGCAGCAACACAATAATAGTGGGAGACTTCAATACTACACTAAGAGCACTAGATAGGTCATCAATACAGAAGTCAACAAAGAAACAATGAATTTAAACTATAGCCTGAAACAAATGGACTTTATATATATGCAAAGAACATTCCATCCAAAAACCCCAGAACATACATGCTATTCAACAGTACATAAAAGTTTCTCCAAGCTAGACCATATGATTAACCACAAAAGAAGCCACAGTAAACTTAAGAAAATTGAAATTCTATCAAGCACTCTCTCAGACCACAGTGGAATAAAACTGGAAATCAACTTTAAAAGGAACCCTCAAAATCATACAAATACAAGAAACATAAATAACCTGCTCCTGAATGATCACTGGGTCAAAAACGAAATCAAAATGGAAATAAAGAAATTACTCAAACTACATGACAATAATGACAATAAACATATGAAAACTTTTGGGATACAGCAAAGGCAGTACCAACAGGAAAGTTCATAGCCCTAAATGCCTACATCGAAAAGTCTTAAAGAGCACAGACAATCTAAGGTTATACCTCAAGGAACTAGAGAAACAAGAACAAATCAAACCCAAAACCATCAGAAGAAAGAAAATTACCAAGATCAGAGCAGAATTAATGACACTGAAACAAAATAAACAATACAAAAGATACATAAAACAAAAAGCTGGTTCTTTGAAAAGAAATACAATTGATAGACCATTAGCAACATTAACCAACAAAAGAAGAGAGACAATACAAATAAGCTCAGTAAGAAACAAAATGGGAGATATTACAACTGACACCATAGAAACACAAAAGGTCATTCAAGGATACTATGACACCTTTATGTGCATAAACTAGAAAACCTAGAAGAGATGCATAAGTTCCTGGAAAGATACAACCCTCTGAGCTTAAATCAGGAAGAATTAGATACCCTGAACAGACCAATAACAAGGCACGAGATTGAAATGGTAATTTAAAAACTACCAAAGATGAAAAAAAGCCTAGGACCAGATGTATTCACAGCAGAATTCTACCAGATATTCAAAAAAGAATTGGTACCAATCCTATTGACACTATTACACAAGATAGAGAAAGAGGGAACCCTCCCTAAATCATTTTAAGAAACCAGTAACACCCAAATACTGAATCTAGGAAAAGACATAAGAAAAAAGAAAACTACAGACCAATATCCCTGATGAACATAGATGCAAAAATCCTTAGCATAATACTAGCTAACCGAATCCAACAACATATCAAAAAGATACTACACCATGATCAAGTGAGTTTCATACTGAGGATGCAGGGATGATTTAACATATGCAAGTCAATAAATGTGATACACCAAATAAACAGAATAAAAAATAAAATCACATAATTATCCCAAATGAAGGAAAAACATTTGACAAAATCCAGCCTCCCTTTATAATTAAAATTCTCAGCAATATTGGTATAGAGGGACATAACTCAATATCATAAGAGCCTTCCATGACAAACCCACAGCCAACATAATACTGAATGGGGAAAAGTTGAAAGCATTCCCTCTGAGAACTGGAACAAGACAAGGATTTCCATTCTCACCACTCCTCTTCACCGTAATACTGGAAGTTCTAACCAAAGCAATCATACAAGAGAAAGAAATAAAGGGCATCCATATAGGTAAAGGGGAAGTCAAACTGTTGCTCTTCGTGGATGATATGTTTACCTAGAAAACCCTAAAGACTCCTCCAGAAAGCTCCTAGGTAATAGAATTCAGCAAAGTTTTTGGATACAAAATTAATGTACACAAATCAGTAGCTCTTCTATACACAACGGCAACCAAGCTGAGAATCAAATAAAAACTCAACTTTTTTCCATTAACCGCAAAAAACAAATAAATAAGCACTTTGGAATCCACCTAATTAAGGAGGTTAAAGACCTCTACAAGAAAAACTACAAAACACTGTGGAAAGATATCACAGACAACACAAACAAATGGAAACAAATCTCCTCTTCCTCAGCAATGCCATTTTTTCTTAGGTTTGGTCATTTAACAAAATCCCAGACTTCTTGGAGCCGTTGTTTATATTTTCTTATTCTTTTTTCTTTGTCTTTGTTGAATTGGGATAACTCTAAAACCTTATATTCAAGCTCTGATGTTCTTTCTTTTGGTTGTTTAGTTCTATTGCTGAGACTTTCCAGAGCATTTTGCATTTCTATAAGTGCACCCATTGTTTCCTGAAGTTTTCATTGTCTTTATTTATGCTCTTACTGAAAATTTTTTGCTTCACATTTTGTATCATTTTTTTGATTTCCTTAATTGGGGCTTTACCTCTCTCTTGTGCCTCCCTGGTTAGCTTAATAACTAACCTTTTGAATTCTTTTTCAGGTAAATCAGGGATTTTTTTCTTGGTTTGAATCCATTTCTGGTGAGCTAGTGTGATTTTCTGAGCATGTTAAAGAACCTTGTTTTGTCATATTACCAGAGTTCATTTTTCTGGTTCTCTCTCATTTGGGTAGGCTCTGTCTGAGGAAAGGTCTGGGGCTCATGGCTGTTGTTCAGATTCTTTTGTTTTACGAGGTGCTCCCTTGATGTAGTATTCTCTCCCTTTTCCTAGGTATGTGGCTTCCTCAGAGCCAAGCTGTAGTGAGAGTTATCTCTCTTCTGGATCTAGCCACCCAGCAAGTTGACCAGGCTCCAGGCTGGTACTGGGGGTTGTCTGCACATAGTCCTTTGGTGTGAACCATCTGTAGGCCTCTCAGCTGTGGATAGCAGCACCTACTCCAATGGAGGTAGCAGGGGGATGTTGGTTGTGTCATGCACTATTTTTGTGCTAGTAGGCTTCCTGCCAGGAGGTGGTACTTTCCAGAGAGCATCAGTTGTGGTAGTATGGGAAGGAATAGGTGGCGGGTGGGGCCCTAGAATCCCAAGAGTATATGCCCTTTGTCTTCAGTTACAGGGTGGGTAGAGAAGGACCATTAGGTAGGGGCAGGGCTGGGCCTGCCTGAGCTCAGACTCTCCATGGGTGGGTCTTACTGCAGTTGCTGTGTGGGGGATGGGAGTAAGGTTCCCAGGTCAACAGAATTATGTTCCTATGAGGATTATGGCTGCATCTAGTGTCATGAAGGTTGTCAGGGAAGTGAGGCAAAGTCTGCAGTCACAGGCTTTACCCAGCTCCCATGCAACCCAAAGGGCTGGTTTCACTTCCACCATGCCCCCGCAACAGCACTGAGTCTGTTTCCAGGCAGTGGGTGAGCAGGGCTGAAAACTTGCCACAGGCTACCCACCCCCAGCTGCAAAAGCAAGTAGTGCTTTCATTCTTCCCCCAACCCATGGAGTCTGCCCATTGGATTTATGCCCTCCCCTGAGTTCTGGCCAGGAGACGTCTTGATAGATTCAAATTGTTACAAAGCTCTGCTGGAGGTTTCCTTCTCCCTGTGGCCTCTTCCCAGTGCCTCTGGCCACCCTCCCCAAGGACTCTTGTGAGGCAAAGGAATCTTAGAAAAGACACCAAAAACACAAGCAACAATAGAAGAAATACATGTAAATTGGGCTTCATTAAAAAAAAATTGCGCATCAAAAGACCATTAAAAAAGTGACACCCACAGAATGGGACAGAATATTTACAAATCATGTATCTGATGAAGGGCTTGTAATCAGAATTTATTGAAATAAAAACTCTTATAATAGAATAATAAATGGACACCTAACCTAATTAAAGAATGGGCAAAGGATCAGAATAGAAATTTCTCCAAGAAATATTTGCAAATGGCCAATAAGCATATGAAAAGAGGCTCAACATCATTAGTTATTAGAGAAAGCAACTCAAAACCACATGAGATTCTACCTCACACTAATGAGGATAGCTAGAATCAAAAGCCAGATAACAACAAATGCTGGTAAGGATGTAAAGAAGTTGAAAGCCTTATACACTGCCAGTGGAAAAGCAAAATCAGGTGCAGTCACACCCAACAGATTCCCTGCCCTTATTAGAATACAGATTGTGCTCACAAAGAAAACAACCAGAGAACAAGACCAAGAATTAGGCAAAAGCCATGACCCTTTCCTCCCCCATGAAAGCAGAGTTTGGCAAGAGTAATCAGGGATGACTGGTTTGTTTGTTGTTTGTTTGTTTGCTTCTTTTTTAAGTGAAAATAGAATTTGTTTGAGGAATGTATTAGGTAAGGATGATATAGAAAAGAATAAAAGGTCAGAAGCAAGAATCAACTTGACCTGAAAGAGGGCTATCTGCTTGTTGGGAAGACAGAGTTTAACTCAAGGGGTGGGAGAGATGGCGATAGATATGCAAGGTGGGTGCCCTGAATATGAGAATTATACTTTATCACTATTGAAGAGTGGCTTCTGATAGAGTTGATCCTAAGAACACTTTCACTGGGAAGTGATTTTGCTTTGAATATTCAGAGAGGGGAAATTAGGATTTTTATTTTATATCAGTAGGCTATACCTTGAACCAACAGATAAAGTAGAAGACATTTGAATGGATTATCAACATGACAGGATCTCCTTCAGAGTAAATGCCTACATACATAACTAAACAAAATTAGTTTTAAAAACAAAGGTATATTTTAAGGGAGAAAAAGTAACTAGCTGTGAAACCTCTCACCACTTCTTTTCTGGAGCTCACAGAGAGCCCTAGGGCTGTCTTTACAACTACCCAACAAGCTCTTGAAAAGGAGCTTTTCCTGTGATTTAATAAGACCATTCCCAGAAAACAAAACCTAAGTTTTAAAATACTCACTAAGAGAATGGAGGCAAAGGGATATGCTGGTAGCCAGCAAAAATTCATTATCTTTGTGAAAACAAACATATAAATAATCATTTATTTAATTTCATGAATGAGGAGTGGGCAACAGAGAAAGTAAATCCTTTTCAGACACTATGCTGGTGGCTGTAAAAACCCCTTCACCCTACCCTGTAGTCCCACTGACATCGTGGTACTAAAGTGAAAATACTCTACCAATTCTAATAGGCTGAAAATAAAAATAAAAAGCTTAATTACATAGTGGGTGTTTGTGAATGGCTTCCTGAATTTTAAAGTGCTCATGATATGTCTCTATTATCTTCACACACCACAAGCCTTCCTCCCTTGAAGTACTCAATGAATTGAGATTAATGCAACAGATAGGAAGTATCATGTTTTGAACTCTGGTGTCTGTATTTATTTTCATCATTGAAAAGGTGTGGAAGTGATAAACACCATGGCAACCTTGTTTCCCATATATTTTCTTGAATGTCATGCTTAGCTCAAAATTTGTACTTCAAATCAGGGGATTTAGCAGTACTGGCATAGAAATATTCTATCGGTTTTCTTCGGTTAACTGAGACAGGGAATTGTAGGTTTTGGTATATGTTACAAGTTTTTGGAGGGTAGAACCATATCTATTCCACTTGGTATGGTGCTGCACTGAAAGGAAAGTCTAGGTAACAGCTTCATGAAAACAATGAAAATATAATGTCATGTTACTAAAAAAAAAAAAAAAATTTAACTTTTTTTCCTCTAAAAGTTAATTGTGAGCTGTGAGCCAATTGGCCACCTTTTTTTGGAACGATTTTGGCATTAAAATTATGGATGAGGAGAGAAGTAGGAGGAAGACAAGGAGGAGAAAAAGAAAGAGGAAAAAGGAGAACAAAGGGAAGAAGGGAAAAATAAAAAAACAAAGTCATAAAGGAGAGAAAGAAAGAAAGAAAAAGAAAGAAAGAAAAAGAAAGAAAGAAAGAAAGAAAGAAAGAAAGAAAGAAAGAAAGAAAGAAAGAAAGAAAGAAAGAAAGAAAGAAAGAAAGAAAGAAAGAAAGAAGAAATGAAGTCCAGAATTTTAAGCAAATGTGGTTTTCAAAACTTTCCACCAGGAGTTTATGCATAAATTTGAATAAGTTGATAATTGGAATTTCTCTTTTTAAGTTGTCTTAGAGACAATTTACTTGTCATAAAAGACAAACAGTCTTATTACGTCATACTGTTTTTGTTTTTTTTTTAGATGGAGTCTCTGTTGCCCAGGCTGGAGTGCAATGGTGCAATCTCGGCTCACGGCAACCTCCGACTCCTGAGTTCAAGTGATTCTCCTTCCTCTGTCTCCCAAGTAGCTGGGATTACAGGCATGTGCCGCCACACCTGGCTAATTTTTGTATTTTCAGTAGAGACAGGGTTTCAACATGTTGGCCAGGCTGGTCTTAAACTCCTGACCTCAAGTGAGCCACCCACCTTGGGCTCCCTAAGTTCTGGGTTTACAGGTGTGAGCCACCGCACCAAGCCTATACTGTTTTATAATAACTAAAATGTGTTACTTACCATATTCATCTGTCTTAATTGTGAATTACATTTTTCCCCCTAAATATCAATCTGGGATGGTTTTTTGAAAGAAAGAGATGCAAACTTGCAGAAGATATACAAAATTGAATTCTTACCATGTGCACCAAAAAAACAAAACAAAACAAAAAAACAAGTAGGTCTGCTGAGAGAGAATAGAAAAGCAAATGTACACAGAGAAAGGAGAGATACAGATGGAGGAAAAGCTCCCCCTGGATTTTTTTTTTTTTTTTTACTCTTTCCATTTCCTGTTTCCTGAAGTCCCTTGGGTTCTAAGAGACATCTTTGTAGCTTTTACTTTGTTTTATCTCAGGTACAGAAGCTTTTCTTATTCATATTTCTCAGTTCATTGCATTCTCTTACTAGTTCATGAAAGACCCCTCTGTTTTATGACTTTATGTATAAACAGAAGTAAGAATGTAGATTATTTATGTATGTGTATATATACATATATATGTGTGTGTGTATATATACGTATATACTTTTATTTTTAGTCCCCACTCTCATTCTTCCAACTTCCATAACAACTACTCCAATATATTTAATACATAAGATTGAAATTGAATTTAACATTGTAAAATATGTGGTATTTATATGTATATAGTGTTTTGTTTATGTGAGTGATACTGTGCTACAGTTTTAATTGTATATATTTTTTTATTTCTGTGATTTTAAGATCTATTCATGTTGCTGTGTGTATCTATCCACTTGGTTACTTCTAACTGCTGCATAGTTACATTCTCTAATGTGTGTGAATGTACTTCTTTTTCTTTTTCTTTTTCTTTTTTTTGAGACAGAGTCTCGTTCTGTCACTTAGGCTAGAGTGCGGTGGTGTGATCTCTGCTCACTGTAACCTCCGCCTCCCAGGTTCAAGTGATTCTCGTGCCTCAGCCTCCCAAGTAGCAGGGATTACAGGCATGCACCACCATGCCTGGCTAATTTTTGTATTTTTAGTAGAGATGGGGTTTCACCATGTTGGCCAAGCTGGTCTTGAACTCTTGACCTCAGGTGATCTGCCTGCCTCGGCCTCCCAAAGTGCTGGGATTACAAGCATGAGCCACCGTGACTAACCAATGTACTACACTTCTCATATGTACTTCCTCAATGTACAACTAGGAAGTCTTCCATTTTCTCCTACCAAACATAAATTTTACAGTAAACATCCCAAAGCATGTCCCATTATGGAAGTTCACTGTATTGCATTGATGAAGCATGAGGTTTATGAATGTAACAAAGTTCTGCTAGATGACTCTCCAGGGGACTACAACAGCTTCACACCTATTAATTTTAAAAGCATAAGAGGACTTCTTATCTCCAACTGTATTCAAATTTGGCATTACACAGCTCTAATTTCTATAAATCTCATGGCTTTAAAGTAACATCTCATTCTTAGTTTGACTTTCACTTATTACTAATGAATTTGAACATCTTTTCCTTTTTCTGTTACCATCTACTTTTTTTCTTCTGAGAATTGTATGCTCATATTCATTTCCTTTTTCTCAATTAGGTCTTATATTTCTTTTTCATTAACTTGAGTATATGTGTTCTTTATGTATTCAGGATACTAGCCCTATTTTGCAGTATATTCCTTATCCTTAAACTGATTATTACTTTACTCTGTGGTGTATTTCAATAAACATATATTCATAACATTGAAATACCTTACTCTGTTATTCTATAGGACTTTGAAAAAGCTTTATAACAGTTGCTTCCCCAAAGGGAAAACCATACAACTCACTCATGAGATTAGAAGAACATTAAATCAAATAACCAGATATGGTCATTACAAAAAAGGATAGTCCCATGTGACTTGTATGCATAGATGATAAATGCCTAACTATAATATTAAAGTGATAAATGTTTTATTAAAGGAATTCAAGGATAGTTTAATATCAAATAATTTACAATGAATCTATATATATTAAAGGAGAAATATCATAGGATTTTATCAAACAAAACCATTGCTAATTAAAAAGAAAAACAAAAGCTCAAAAAAACTAGGACTACTATTTCCTTGACTTGACAAATGGTAACAAAAACCTACAGAAAACATATGCAGAATAAGAAAAAAATTATATGTATTCACTTGAAGACTAGAAATAAGTATTCCCGCTATTACAATAGTCTAGGTTTCTAGCATCTCCATAAAGCAATAAACAAAATATGAGGTATAAGATTAGAAAAGCTAAAACTTTATTAATGTTCCTAGAAAGTTAAACAAAATAAAGCAAACTATTAAAACTAATAATACAATTAAACTAGTTTGCCTGGCAAAAGATGATTACTCTCCAAAAGCTGATAGCATTTATTGACTATATAAAAAATCAAATAGATATATAATTTTAAAGAATAAGATTCAATTGACAATTTAAAGAAAACTCTAAATTATTTGGATATTATATTAACAAAAATATACAAGATCTCTGTGGAGATCATTTTAAATGTATTAAAGAACATAAATGAAGAATCAATTAAACTACATTCCTCATCAATAGGTAAAGCTATTAGTTCTGGTCAAATTATCCTATAATTTCAAAATGATCCTTATCAAAACATTGGCTGGGTTCTTTTTAGAAACTTGACAAATACTGTAAAATTAAATGTAAGAATAAATAATGAATCCATAAATACTAAGTCAACTTTGAAAAAGAACAGTCAGAAGTGGGGACTTGCCTACTACATATTAAGAATTTAAAGCCATTGTACTAAAAATGGTTTTCTAATCCTAAAGGGACAGACAGGTATAATTATGGAACATAATTCATTGCTCATAGTTCAAGTCCCCATATGGGGACTTGATAAGTTATAAAAGGGGCAACACAAATCAATGAATATAGGACAAGTTGTGAAGTAGAAGGTCCTAGAAATAACCTCCTCTGTTGCAGTATTTGCAAAATTGGACTCTGGATGGATTAAAAAGTTATATTAAAAAGTTGAAACAACATTTTTTGGAAAAATGTCAAGTAATAATTTTGTCACCTGGTGTGAAGAAATGTTAAGGATCCCCAGATCTAGAGAGTGCATCCAAAAATTAGATCTTGTATCTTTGTAATGTATCTTCATTTAAAAATAGGACAAACAGTCTTCGATGAGTTTCTGTTATGTACACCTTTTTCATCCAATTATGTCAACTCTCAGAACATAAAGATGTGCTACCTCCTGGGATATGCAGCAGACTGAAATAGACTCTGAAGATCTTTTAAAAAGTGAGAATTACAAAATAAATACAGCATCATTGGATTGAATATCTTAACTCTCAAAGAGACCATTAGGAAGAGAAACCCCTCATGTGACTGTAGACCTTCTGACTTACTAGCATGTGAACCTTTAGATAGCCATTTACATTATTTTATGACTACCCTCTTAGGACTTGGAACAAAGAGCCTGTAGTCAGTGTCAGGGCCTTGGACAGTGCTGACCATGGGACATTGAGCAAGTCATGAACCTTTCAGAACCAATTTTCTCATCCTAGATGAAAATTGTAAGACCTGTCTTAACTCTACTCATTAATGGCTTTGAGACAGTCATATGCGAATTCTATGTAGCATAACGTGTTAAAGAAAAATGTTAGAATTTGGGCCGGGTGTGGTGGCTCCTGCCCGTAATCCCAGAACTTTGGGAGGCCAAGACAGGTGGATCATGAGGTCAGGAGAGCAAGACCATCCTGGCTAACACGGTGAAATTCGGTCTCTACTAAAAATACAAAAAATTAGCCGGGCATGGTGGCAGGCACCTGTAGTCCCAACTATTTGGAAGGATGAGGCAGGAGAATGTCATGAACCCGGGAGGCGGACCTTGCAGTGGGCCAAGATCGTGCCACTGCACTTCAGCCTGGGCAACAGAGCAAGACTCTGTCTCAAAAAGAAAAAAAAAAAAAAAAAAAAAGAGAGAGAGAGAGAGAAAAGAAAAATATTAGAGTTTGATGCATTAAAGAGACTGGGAGATGACTTTTGAGATGAAAACCTGAACAAAAGTTGTTGACTGTTTCATCACTTATGTATCATTTTATTTCCTTAAAACAGATTATTTAGATTCACTTGCACTTAAGAAAAAATGGGTTTCCTCCTGTGGGAAGAGTCCATATACATTACTCTTTTTATGCTTAGTCTAATTTAGAAGAAAGAGATCTTGAACTGATTTAAAAATAGTTTTAGGTAGAAAAATATCGCTGACCCCATCATCAAAGCAAAAATCACTTGATATGTATTCAGAGAATGAGAGCAACAACAAAGGCACAGCAATACACAAAGAACAATGTGTGGTACTGGCTCTTGGTCTATAAGGGAAACAATATACAATAAACAATTAAGAGTTCACTAGGAAAGCTATGCAACACATAAAACAGTAAAGCAATGATCTAAGTGCTTTTGGAATTTAGAGGTTATTATAAGATAAGACAGCTTCCTGGAAGAGTCAGACATAGGAGGAAAACTTGAGGAGAGAAGGAAATACATTGAGAATTCCAGTGTAGTTGAATAGTCACTGTATCACCTTCAATGCACCTGTTTGTTTGTTTGTAGCACAGGAAATAGAGAATCTATGTTTGGAATCTGCCCTGTCTGTGGCAATTCCAGGAACCATGGAGAGGGGCAAGGAGAGGAGCAGGTGGGGCAGGCTAAATATGTTACTATATTCTTCAAAAAGAAGGAACACATTTCATGATACCACATTTTAGCATTTGTCCAGAAAAGAGATAATATGCCTCTGTGAGTTCAGTCATAGGTTAATTCAAGTGGCAGCAATAGTATAAAACTAAGAGAGTCATTTTTTATTTTAACTGTTCTCAGGGCCAAGTAGTGCTTAGCATGACTCTAGCAGGCTCTTCTTAAAGTCAATAGGAAGAGAAGATGATTTCAGGTCAAGAAATTGGGCTTTGCCCTTTTTAGCTTAAATTTTTCTTCTGGGAAAGCCATGAGAGGCGGAAAAATTAAAGGACTGACTCTCATCGTGTTTAGACTAGGATGAGAAGGGGATGCATTGGCAAGTCTTCGTATTAGAAATTAGTTTTGATTGGTGACAGTTTATTTATATACACTGTCCATTCTGTCTTCAGCAAATCTTTTTCTTTCCCTTTTCTCCCTCCCTACTTCCTTCCTTCCATCCCTTCCTCCTTCCCTCTCTTTTTCCCTCCTTCCCTTCCTTTAATTATTTGATACTTCCTAAGTCATTGTTCTCAGCATGATGAATAAAAAGAAACATTTGCCTAAGACATGGTAGCTCAATGAGACTATCTCTTTTCTCATTGATAGCTTTGACAAAGCAATGCAGGATACATGTGCATGGAAAAGAGGTAGAATGTCCTTCTAACCCTCATCAGCTAGTTTTTGATTCCTGCAATTGTTCTGAAGAAGAAGACTGTAGTAATGCATACGAGGATGTTCTAAGACTGAAGCCAGTAACAGTGCCTTAACATCTATATTCTTCTTATCTTAGGTTGTTAATATTTCTTTATCAGTGCCAAAGGAGGCAAAATTTTCCTTTTTCTTTTTACACGCTCCAGAATGACATCTGACTTTTTATTGGAGGATAGTAAGTCAAGTTCCTTGGGAAATGGTTATATTTTTAAGGCCATTAATTCTACACGCAGCAAATTGTTGACTGCGGAGTTGAAAGAGATCTTTGGGTTGATCATCTTGGATAGTTAGTGAGGTAAGGAAGGAGCATCATGCTTACTTTAAAGGTTGTAGATGCAGAGCCTATGCAATCACTCAGTGTCTCTAACTTTTTTCTTTTAACAGATGGGGTCTCCCTATGTCGCCCCAGCTGGAGTACAGTGGCTATTCATAGGTGCAATAATAGTACACTATAGCCTTGAACTCCTGGGCTCAAGCGATTGAATTCCTCATCCTTGAACTCCTCAGCCTCCTGAGCAGCTGGCACTATAGGCACATGCCACCACAGCTGGCCTTAATGCCTCTAACTTTTGAGGTTTAATCACTTGCCCCTATGTTGCTTTGACAACCTCCAGTGGCTAGTAGCTTATGTACTCCAACTCATGATGTGGCTATTTCTATTGCCAAACTACTCTGGGTACACATAGTACTTTTCCCACGTGCAATAAACATTTCCTTCCTCATTTTTGTCATTTGTTCATTGATTAACAATTTTTTTGTTAATAAGAGTATATTTACTATATAATTATAGCCATTGTTCCAGGTTCTGAGTTTCAGAGCAGCAAAAATGAAGCCCTTCTAATATCTTGCACAATTTCAAATACTGGTTTGAATTTGGATTTCAATTATTTCAACTCTGGCTCAATTTTCAAACTTTCCCCATCTTAGTTTTCTTCCTCTGGATTAAGTGTCCTCCTTTAAATATGGCACCCAGAACTGAATAAAATATGCCGGATGTGGTCTGAGCTACAGAGTATAGGAAGATTATTACTGGCTGCAATTTAGAAAAAGGGCTTCTACTATTGCAAACTATGAATGTGATTTTTTTTAAAGCATCTGTCTCACACTGATGGGTCCTATTAAAGTTGTGGTCAGCTCAATCCTCCAGATTTTTTATACATGAATTTCTGCCAAGCCAAGCCTCTCCATCCTGTACTTATAGAATTAATTATTTGAACTTTTATAAAGGACACTATATTTATCCCTGTTAAATTTCATCTTATTGGAATTGGCTCAGAATTCTGGCCTGTCGGAACAATTTTGAAGGTTGATTGTTATATTTACTATCTTTTCCAGCTTTGTGCCTTTCAGATTTTATAAGTTTCCTTTCCATGTTGTCATCAAAATCATTGGTAAACACTCTCCATGAGGCTGGGTCAGACAGAAATCAAGTGGCCATCTACTAGATGAAGGAGGTTAAAATAAATTATTTAGGTTAGACTGTTGAATTCAGTTAACCCACATTCACCCAGCTTGCATTTCATCACATACATTACTGTTAGAGGAAATATTATTGAATATTTAATTTAAATCAAGATATTTCTGCAGATATATCATGATTTGCCAACTTTATAATCTTAAGGGGGAAAAAGTTCATCCATTCATGTATTGTTCAACAGATTTATTAGTGCCTACTATGTGCCGGACATCATTCTGTGTGGAGATATACTGTAGGCCGTTGTAAGAAATTTGGATTTTAATTGCCATGAGATATTATTGGAGAATTTATCAGGAATAGTAAAATGATCTCAGTTTCACATTTAAAAGATCACTTTGATATTGCATATAGAATGAATTATAGAAGGGCAAGAATGGAAATAGGGAGACTAGATATGGTATTATGGAGATTAGTTAAAGGAACGCTGATCTCAGAGACAGAAGATCGAGGTTCTGCTCCTAACTGCACCACTAGGAGAGACTTTTCAGCCCCCTCACCTGGGTTCCCTTATCTATGAAATGAAGAAATAAGGGAGCTTTGTGAAATAACTTCTACAGTACTTACTTACTAGCTCTGACATTCCATGTATATGTGATTGAATCATTACTAGTTGATTTGTTTATGGCCAAACCCAGAATGTTCCATGGCTCAATAACAATATCAACTTCCTTCAGTTTCCTGCTTCCTTCATGTTTCCTGCTTCATGTAATATGTGGCCTGGAGGGAAAGATAATCATTAAACAAGTGATCACAATGAAGTGAGTATTATTATTTTTTTTTTTTTGAAAATGCAAAGTCTATGGGTACACACAGAAAATGGACCTACTATATGACTCCAAATTTTGCTGTTTTCTGAATATGCCAAGCATTCTTCTGCTTGAGGGTTTTTGATTTCCTGTTCTCCTTATCTAAGGTTCTCTCCTAGATATCCGCATGGGCCACTCCAACATTTTATTTGCAAAAATGACACCTTAGTGTTGGGGGTTTTTCCTGCCACTCTACCTAATGATGTAAGTTCTCTTCCCAGTGATTTCTTTATCTTTGTCCTACCTAATTTTTCTTCATATAATTTATTAACACCTAAAAGATATGTATGCCTCCCCTCAATCTACTTTCTAATAAGTAAGTTATACAAAACCAAGAACTTTATTTTATTCACTGCTATTTCCTGAGGGCTGAGAACAATACTTGGCCCATATTAGGTTCTTGCACAATAAATATCAGTTAAATGACTGCTTGATTGAATGAATGATCGAATGGATGAATGTTACATGATTACCTAAGTAAAAGGCTCATATTTGTCATACAGTGCCTTAGATCAGTGCTCTGTGCTCTGCCAGGGACAATATGAGTAAGACTCAAGTATCTGGATAGCTTGTCTCTGGCTGAAACAAGGGACATTTGACATCTGTGTTGGAAGATGACTGTGTAAGTTTAGGATACCTGCACATCTAGGAGAATAATTGTGAGCAATCATGTAAAAAGAGACAACTAGAAAGTAAAATATTTGTTCCAGAGAGGCATTGAATTGATGAACAAATCCACACACGTCTAAGTGAATGAGTGCAATTCAATCTTGGTCTATTTCCTTTTGTTAGAATGTGTACAAAATTTCCCTCTTTTTGTGTCCGGTGAACCTTACACCCTTTCCTAGCCAAATCAGTCTCTCTTTTATTTTTGACTCTCTTTCTACATTATTCTGGCCCAGATACTTGCCCCCAGAGTTAACAGTGGAAGAGGCCAATAAAAAGAAATCAGGTTCCAAAGTCAAATAGTAGCAAAGGTCACAGAAAGAGAATTACAAATTAAAGAGTAGAAACAAAGAAAATTAGCCAAATGAGAACCACAATGTGGCCTTAAGAAAGCAACATTTGGGGAAGGGCAGGAGCAAGAGCAGTCTCTTCTCCTAAACACAAGCTGGCTAGAAAGCAAACCAACTTGATGGGGAGATAGCATCTCCACGGAGAAAAGGGCAGAACCAGAAGTGATGGTATCAACGCTTGGGAAAAAGCAGTCCTCAAATAAGAGGGCACATCTGGCCTTAGGAAATCAAAAGAAGCAGAGGAACAGCACAGTCAAAATGAAGTCTGCAGGGACCCCAGCAGTCCACTAGGGTGACCCAGTAACCAGAAGGAAAAGGCAAAGGGCTGGTCTAGGGGAAAGAGGTGGTTTGGGAAATTCAGAATATTGGAGAAAGCATAGCAGAGCCCCTGTGGGATGACAGTCATCTTTCCACCATTACAGATCCGATTTTTTCCTTTGCATAAGAAAGTTCTCCATACATCATTATGTTTTCAACAAGAGGTAACATAAAATGCCTTAGAAGCAGCATTGTTCTTAGGCACCACAGAACAACTGACTAAAAATACTCAAACTCATTTGTCAATCTCATGAAATTAAAAAAGGAAGTCTTTTTTTTTTTTTTTTTTTTTTTTTTTACAAAATCCCCACAAATTTCAGCTATTTTGATATGTACATGTGGACAGGCACCCAACTTGTAGCTTCATTGACCTAAAAAATGCTACAAGGAAAGCAATAGCAGGAAATTATGCCCAAAGAGTGTTTTTAATTATGCAAATTTACAAATGAACCTGGGCAGTCAACAGAGGAAAATCTCTTGGCAGGTAAACATCAACACGAGGCCTTCTAAGTCCATTCCTTGTTTCTTCCTTTAAGAAATATGAGATAATGTTCAGTGAATCACCAGATGGAGAATTTGTTCAGGCAAAATGGCTTTGCAAGTTCTCTTGTAAATCGCCTCTGGCTTCTAAAAAACAGTAGCAAATGTGCCGAAGACTGAATTAGCTAGAACAGAAGTTTCACTTTTTCACTACAAGAATTATCTGGGACTGAGCTAAAACCCGGACTCCTAAAGCTGGAAGGGATGTGAAAAGACTCCATCAACAAGGCCTCTGATTTCAGTCAGGAAGACTCAAAAAATACATGACATTTAGAACAGGGTAAGGTCCCTTCCAGACTTGAGAGAAATTCAATTCTTTGAGAACCTTGAATTTATAGGAACTGATTGTCTGTAGGATATGGACACTGAAGGAGATATAGCGCATGATACACACTGCTAAGCCCTTGAAGAGACTCCCACATGGCTCAGGAGTATTGAAAGAGGAGAGACAGCAAGAGATGAGAATCTTCCAGAAACAGAGAAAATTTGTCTTGCTTTTGACATCTTTCAAATGTCCTGGAAGATAAGATTTAATCAAAGAGCCTCCAGCTGAATTGCACAAAGGACAAAGTCCAGGCTGAGCGCTCCATTGGGCCCTCAATTGACCCTTGGCCCTTGACCCTCAGGCCATCAATAGCTGCAAGACTTGCATCTTGAGCACATACCAGATTCTGAAGACTCCTCAGGAAAGGATGCCTTTCTAGAGTACAGCCTTGGAGGTTTACCCTACCTTTCCTCCCACACAACCCCATGAGCTGGGACTTGGATGAATGAGACCCCACTGAGGAAAAGGCTTCTACATTTACTTCTACAGAAGTAGAAAAAGGACTTGGCAAAGAAGTGAGTACAAAGGGGGAAGGATAGCATTTGGCTATTTTTGAACCTTACCTTTAAACAGCTTGAATTAAAATCAGGGCACTGAGTCAAAATTATGGAGCCCCCCGGCCAAAATTGACTGAGTTTTACATGTGTTTCTTTCCTTGAAACTAAAGCTTGCACTTTGGGGTGGAGGAGAGACTGAGGGGATTATGGAATGTGTGCAATTTAAATTCTTTTGCATTTAGTGACTTTTTCTGGCTAGGGAGGGATTCAGATATTTGGATAATTTCATAAACCATTGACTTTTTAAAAGAGGAATATGAAGAAACATATGCCAATTGAGTTACAAGCTGGGCATAGCTGTGAGATAGATATTAGTTCCTTTTACCAAAATGTGCTTTATGAGGCTTCTAATAGAGATTAAATTGGTGGAAACCAGGTTTTACCTTATTATGGATTTGATAGTTTCCACATTTATCTCCCCAATGTAATGCTGAACTGTTGGACCCAATGCAGAATATTTAACTCTGCATATATCACCTGTTTCAATTTTAAAAATCAGAAATGACAAATGTCTATATAAATCAAAATAATTCATCAGTGATTAGTTGGTCCCCTCTATACAAACTCCTCCTGATAACCCTGGTTCTGTTAATGGCCTTAGGGACCATGGTAATGTGGAGTCACATTCACCTCTATACCCAATACCCACCTTGGGTTATTCCTCACTTAGCAAAATTTTACCCATTCAGCAAATATTATTGAGTGTTTATCAGTGCTAAAAATTTATCTCTAGATGGTGATAAGTACTATGAGGAAAGCTTAAGCAGACTAAGGAGAAATAGAATGCCTGGTTTGATTGGATGTGAGCTTTATAATAAAAGAATGATCAGGAAGACCTCTCTGAGAAGGTGAGAAGTGATACAATTTTTTTTTTTTTAAAGGCAAACAGGACAAAAGCAGAGTTGGTATTTTCATGAATGGTAAGAGACCTCACTGGAGGGAAGTGAGAAAAAGAGTGGTGGAGGACAAAGGCAGAGAAGCAGGCAGGGGCCAGAATATGCATAAATTTTGCTTTAAGTGTGAAACTAGTGGATGATTATGGGAATGAGGGTAATAAACATGCAAAGTGCTTACCCGCAGGGAGCTTAAGCTCTAGTAGAAAAAGGAAGATGATTAACAAGTAAACCAGATGTGAGCTAGTTCCTGTTTTAAAAGATCATACTATACTGACATTTTACAAAATCTTGAACTCATGAGGCCCTAAACTAAGTTTCTAACAAACTTTAGAGGAACATTATCCATCTTGAACTTTCATCTACATGTTACTTTCTTATCACTTTACAACATGAATTTAATGCTCCGGATGGCATATGTGTTTTCTAATCAACCTTTGGCTAGAAGATAACATTTGATTTTAAATGGCTTCATTAAATATTGTACAGAATTAATTTTAAGAAGGCTACATTTTCTTGAAAAAAAAGTTTTATCTATATTTGCTTTTCAACATGGGCTTTTAAGACTGATGAAAATATGACTTACGCTATCAGATGGTACGTTGATCAGCTAGCCTTCCACAAGAAAATACTACAGACTGGGTAACCTTAACAACAGAAATATTTTTTGTATTTTTATTTTCAAATGTTTTATTTCTCATTTTTTTAAAAACACTTTAAGTTCTGGGATACATGTGGAGAATGTGCACATTTATTACAAAGAAATACACATGCCATGGTGTTTTGCTGCACCCTTCAACCCATCATCTACATTAGGTATTTCTCCTAATGCTATCCCTCCCCTAGCCCCCAACCCCTGACAGGCCCATGTGTGTGATGTTCCCCTCCCTGTGTCCATATGTTCTAATTCTTACACTCCCACCTATAAGTGAGAACATGTAGTGTTCTGTTTTCTGTTCCTGTGTTAGTTTGTTGAGAATGATGGTTTCCAGCTTCATCTGTGTCCCTGCAAAGCACATGAACCCATCCCTTTTTTATGGCTGCATAGTATTCCATAGTGTATATGCGCCACATTTTCTTTATCCAGTGTATCATTGATGGGCATTTGGGTTGGTTCCAAGTCTTTGCTATAGTGAACAGCACTGCAATACACATACGTGTACACATGTCTTTAGAAGGATTTATAATCCTTTGGGTATATACTCAATAATGGGATTGCTGGGTCAAATGGCATTTCTGGTTCTAGATCCATGAGGAATTACCACACCATCTTCCACAATGACTGAACTAATTTACACTCCCACCAACAGTGTAAAAGCATCCCTATTTCTCCATATGCTCTCCAGCATCTGTCATTTACTGACTTTTTAATGATCGCCATTCTAAATGGCATGAGATGGTATCTCATTGTGGTTTTGACTTGCATTTCTCTAATGACCAGTGATGATGAGCTTTTTTTCATATGTTTGTTGGCTGCATAAATGTCTTCTTTTGAGAAGTGACTGTTCATATCCTTTGCTCATTTTTTGATGGGTTTTTTTTTTCTTGTAAATTTGTTTAAGTTCTTTGTAGATTCTGGCTATTAGCCCTGTGTCAGAAGGATAGATTGCAAACATTTTCTCCCAATCTGTAGGATGCCTGTTTACTCTGATGACAGTTTCTTTTGCTGTGCAGAAGCTCTTTAGTTTGATTAGATCCCATTTATCAATTTTGGCTTTTGTTGCCATTGCTTTTGGTGTTTTAGTCATGAAGTCTTTGCCCATGCCTATGTCCTGAATGATATTGGCTAGGTTTTCTTCTAGGATTTTTATGGTTTTAGGTCTTACATTTAAGTCTTTAATCCATCTTGAGTTAATTTTTGTATAAGGTATAAGGAAGAGGTCCAGTTTCAGTTTTCTGCATATGGCCAGCCAGTTTTCTCAACACCATTTATTAAATAGGGAATCCTTTCACCACTGATATCACAGAAATACAAACTACCATCAGAGAATACTATAGACACCTCTATGCAAATACACTAGAAAATCTCGAAGAAATGGATAAATTCCTGGGCACATACACCCTCCCAAGGCTAAACCAGGAACGAGTCAAATCCCTGAATAGACCAATAACAAGTTCTGAAATTAAGGCAAGTAATTAATAGCCTACCAATCAAAAAAGGCCCAGGACCAGAGGAATTCACAGCAGAATTCCAGCAGAGGTACAAAGAGGAGCTGATACCATTCCTTCTGAAACTATTCCAAACAATAGAAAAAGAGGGACTCCTCCCTAACTCATTTTATGAGGCCAGCATTATTCTGATACCAAAACTGAACAGAGACACAACAAAAAAAGAAAATTTCAGGCCAATATCCCTGATGAACATCGATGCAAAAATCCTCAATAAAACACTGGCAAACGGAATCAAGCAGCACATCAAAAAGCTTATCCATCATGATCAAGTCAGCTTCATCCCTGGGATGCAAGGCTGGTTCAACATACACAAATCAATAAACGTAATCCATCACATAAACAGAACTAATGACAAAAGCCACACGATTATCTCCATAGATGTGGAAAAGGCCTTTGATCAAATTCAACACCTCTTCACACTAAAAAACTCTCAATAAACTAGGTATTGAAGACATATATCTCAAAATAATAAGAGCTATTTATGACAAACCCACAGCACCTGAATGCACACAAACTGGAAGCATTCCCTTTGAAAACTGGCCTAAGACAAGGATGCCCTCTCTCACCACTCTTATTCAACATAGTATTGTAAATTTTGGCCAGGGCAACCAGGCAAGAGAAAGAAATAAAGCGTATTCAAATAGGAAGAGAGGAACTCAAATTGTCTCTCTTTACAGAAGACATGGTTGTATATTTAGAAAACCCCATCATCTCAGCCCAAAATCTCCTTAAGCCGATAAGCAAATTCAGCAAAGTCACAGGATACAAAATCAATTTGCAAAAATCACAAGCATTCCTATACACCAACAATAAACAAACAGAGAGCAAAATCATGAGTGAACTCCCATTAACAATTGCTACAAGGAGAATAAAATACCTAGGAATAAAACTTACAAGGAATTTGATATACCTCTTCAAGGAGAACTACAAACCACTGCTCAAGGAAATAAGAGAGGACACAAACAAATGGAAAAACATTCCATGCTCATGGATAGGAAGAATCAATATTGTGAAAATGGCGACACTGCCCAAAGTAGTTTATAGATTCAATATTATCCCCATCAAGCTACCATTGACTTTCTTCACAGAATTAGAAAAAACTGCTTTAAAGTTCATATGGAACCAAATAAGAGCCTGTACAGCCAAGACAATCCTAAGCAAAAAGAACAAAGCTGGAGGCATCACATTACCTGACTTCAAACTATACTACAAGGCGACAGTAACCAAAACAGCACGGCAATGGTACCAAAACGGATATATAGACCAATGGATCAGAATGGAAGCCTCAGAAATAATGCCACACATCAACAACCATCTGCTCTTTGACAAACCTAAGAGAAATTTATTATCTCACAATTTTGAAGGCTGAAAGTACAAGATCAGGGTGCCAGAATGGCTGAGTTCTTGTGAGGGCTTTCTTCCTGGCAACCATCTTGCTGTGTGCCCACATGACCTCTGCTTTGCGCAGACAGGAAGTGAGGGGTAGAGCAAGCTTTTTGGTGCCTCTTTTTAAGAGGGCACTAATCTCATCATCAGAGCCCCACCCTCATAACTGCATCTAACCCTAATCACCTCTTACTGAAGGCCCCATCTCCAAATATAATTACACTGGGGGTTAAGGATTCAACATATGAATTTGGTGGGGGGATAAAATTCAGTCCATAGAAGATGAGAAATATTGATTATATTCTGGTAAAAAATTAGTACGTGTGTTCATTTCAGTGTTTGCCATCATATATGCTGATATGATTTGTATGTGTCCCCACCCAAATCTCACCTTCAATTGTAATAATCTCTATGTGTCAAGGGCAGGGCCAGGTGGAGATAATTGAATCATGGGGTCAGTTTCTCCCATACTGTTCTCATGGTAGTGAATAAGTCTCAAGAGATCTGATGGTTTTATAAATGGGAGTCCCCCTGCACAAGCTCTCTCTTGCCTGCCACCATGTAAGACATGCCTTGCTTTCCCTTTGCTTTCTGCTATGATTGTGAGGCCTCCCCAGGCATGTGGAACTGTGAGTCAATTAAACCTCTTTTCTTTATAAATTATCCAGTCTCATGTAAGTCTTTATTAGCACTGTGAGAACAGACTAATACATATGTGAATAAATTAATGAAGGAGGATGTGGGAAGGAACGAGCTAATGCTGATATTTCTGAACTTCATTTTCTACCATCCTTCTTGTCTTGGTTTACTTAATGTAACTAAGGCAAAGGTTTAGAAGAGGCAGCTCTTCCCTCTTCTGTCTCATGTGTCACGAACTCTCCAGTGATGATCATGGAAGATGAAGGCCTCATGTTCTCTCACACTGGAACTCTCAGACCACTTGCAGAAGAAAGGATGGCACTAGCTTGCTAATTTCTTGTGTTGTTCCTGAACATTCCACATACTTTAGCCCTATCTCTTTCTTTCCAGATGAAGAGGCAAAAATCAGGCAGTGCTGGATGAAATAAAAACCAATTTAAATTCTCATTGCTCTTCAAATCACAGAGATGAAACTGGGTCAAACCATTTGGCCTGAAGCTGCTACTTCTGGATAAAGGGTTCAAAGGGCTGCCCTGAGACCCATGGTTCTCCAAAGTCCTTGCAGCAATGTTTACAGACAGGAAATGGCAGGACTCTGAGACAGATGGAGGAGGGACTGAGTGAGGAGGGACAGCAAAAGACAAAGATAATTCCTGCAAAAAATTATTTTTTTGCCAATCCTTTTGCCAGTGACTTTTTTTTTTTCATTTGTAGGTTTATTACTTTCTTTCCATGGAGCTCAATCACTATTCTAGCTGGGAAGAACTAGAAGGTTCCTTTAAACAAAGGAAACCACAGGAGTGGAACTTGGAGGTGCTTTGAGTTCTCTGACACTCAAAGAAATGAAATACCAGCACTTTGCTTTGGTTTGAAGATGCTTATGTGTTTTTGTTTTGTTTTAATTTTTTGGGGGCAGTGCTGGAAAGAGAGGTGGAATGAAGAAGGAGAGGAAGGCAGGCACCCAGCTTACCCTAAGCCCAGGGAATTAGAAGCCCTAAGCATTGACAATCCTGTTCAGTTCACCCAAGTGAGAGCCAAATAATAAAATCACATTACACAATGCAGAAGTCAACTCAGAGCAATGAATACAGAGCAAAGGTACTTTGGAATATGCCATCTTAATATTCCTGTATGCACACTTTAGTGTTCTTAAATGTGTTTTATGCTTAATGAAAGAAAAAATGACTTTCAGTGGAGGAAAAAAATAGATATTTAAAGATAATCAGAGCCTTAACCACCTACCTTAGGTAGCTGAGAAAAAGCTATAGTACTCTTTATTTTTTAACACTCCAGATATGCAATTTAATGCAGGTCTAATGACAGTCTCAAACATGGGGCTTTAATCGAAATTGTTCAAACTCAGTGCTGTGACAGGAACTCACAAGCCCCCAACAGTGCTGTCCATTTTCTCAGGTTCTTTAATAAAAAAGGAAAGAAGGAAAAAACCTCTTGAACTTATGTTGCTATTGATGTGTAATATACAATAAAAAAACAGTTAAATTTCAATTACCTACAGGTAATTATAATTTTATTGTTTGACTATACTACAGGGATTTTTGTAATTCCCAAGACTAATAATTTTCTATAATTTTACAGGTTGTCAAATAAACTATTAAAGATTATCTTTGAAAAGGCGTCTGCAATTGTAAGGACATATCATACTGTTCATGTACTGTATTAGTAATTAGAGATTCCTGGATAGTGAAAGATCTGCACTGGGAGCTCACTACCAGGGAGCACATTTTCTCACAGCCGCCTCTAATCTCCCATGGAAGCTTTCAAACTTCTCGAGTATTCTCTTCACTGCCGCAGGATGCATGCTCACATTTTAATATTCCCTTAGCAATTCCAAACAGTTTGTCAAGATAAATCTCTACCTCCTGGTAGGAAGAAGTTAAAATCAGAAAGATGGGTCCCACCTATTGTTAAGGAAAAATCCCAGGACCACCTGCAGAATAGGAGGAGCTGGTTTGGAGAGGGTGAACGGCGAGTGGAGAGTGCTGAGAGGTATTGGTTAAGGGAGGTGTGCATATGTGTTGGAGGGAGGGAGGCCTTGGGACCAAGAACAGAAAGGTTTTGAGTCCAAGAGAGTTATATAGTTACTTCTACCAATAACTGTTATACTTTATTATATCAAATTAGCTGAACTGTAAGGTTCTTTCTGAAACTTTCTGTTTTGCAAGGCAATTTATTTTTGTGATTTCTCTCTATATACATTGTGGAGTGTGGCCTCTGGACATACAGAGATTATCCTGTCCTTTTGGATTGGGTGTCAATGATCCTTTCTTAGGAAACAGACAGGTATGACTTCCTTATGGAACCTCTTGTTCCTCTGTAAACATACCAAGTTGGTCTCCCTGTTTTTAAGCATATTGAACCCTCAGCCTAAATGCCTCCCTCCCTCTCTTTCTGTCAAACTCCATCTCACTCTTCAAGATCGGAGGAAATGATGCCTCCTTGGAAAAAGTACCACAAACTCTTCTATTTCTATAAATTACTTTCTCTTCTGGGTTCACAGAGGATTTTTTTTTTTAATATCTTTATTATTGAGGCAGGGAGCACCATGTCAGGAACACCATGTGCAACTCAGGAAAAAGAAAAGCTGGAGAAAGCTGGAGAATGTCCTGAGCTCTCTGGTGGATACACCAAAGAATCAGGAATAACTTTGAGGAGTCCAAATCAGAGAAAGTGATTCTGGTATACGTGCTAGGGAGAGCTAGGACAAAACAATGGTATTTACTTGATATCAAGGATAATAAATTGAGAAGTAGAGAACAAAGATGATTTATTAGAAGATAAGGCTTTGGGGGAAAAAATATTACATTATCTGCTTAAATTATTGTGAATAAATGTTTGAGGAAGGGATGAAAAGCACCATCAGGTATTTTGGCCTGTGCCAAGCCCTACATGGGCCTGAGAGTACAGACATTGCATTGTCTTTTAAATCTCAGCTTCTGTCCACCTCTTCCACTAACCTGTGAATTCCTAATGAGGAAGGATGGCTACATTCATTTTTGTTCCCCTAGCACCTTGTCCAGTAGGTAGTCATCTAATAAATGCTTACTGTCTATAGTCTGAAATACATAGAACCTGAGTCCTTTTCCTGGCCCTACCATAGTCTGTCTCTACAACCTGTACCAAGATTGAGCCTCAAGTTTCTATATTGTGTTGTATACACCCCGTTTCCTACCCTGGAGATAGAGAAGAAACCATTCTTTACTAGCCCCCTAAGACTTCTGCTGCTTGGGTACTTATTGCTTGCATTTCTATAACAGGAGAGTGAAATCATAACTCTTCAACCAGAAATAAGTGCAAATACAACAAGGGACAGTAACTAGACAGGTCTTTCTTACTATGGAATAAATAGTTAATTGGAAACCTTGAAGGAGATCCTAGTTCGATGCGACAGTAGAGTTCACTGGTGAGACAAAGTGGCCTGTGGGTATGGGAAAGGGACACTGAGGGAGAAAGTGGGTCATGGAAGGGAAAACAGATCAGAGATAGGTCTTGGGGACTAAGGCATATTTTTCATCTGTACATTTTGCCCAGAGTTTGCCTTGGTAAGAGGAAATGATCAATAGCTTGATTTTTAGGTTAAACAAAAAAAAAGGACAAAGAAAAGTCAAAATAAGAAGTAAGGCAATAGTTGTATTCACCTTATGAGATAACAAAGCTTTAAGAAATTTAAAGATGATTGTATAAAATATTTTTCCAAGGCCACACTGCATAGCAACAAAGTGAAAGGCCAAGAATGAAATCTCTTGACTTTTAGCCCAGTGCTCTTTCTGCACTTATCTGTTTCCAGTCTTTGTGGTGATGCTTAAAAAGATACGCTGCAACCCACTGAAGAAACATTTCACAATAAAATAATGTTGCTAAGATTCAAATGAACTAGGTCAAAAATATCACAAATACTAGTGTTTAAACAAAGACTACATTTTTTACCAATGCATAATCTCAACATGAATTTCATTTCGACACAATGTAGTCTCCTATTGGCCACAACAAAGGTAGTATTTGTCCTTGCAGTGTAAGGGTTCTGGTAGCTTAAAATTCTACAAGGTAGAGTTATTAAACGAGTAGTCCTTATTGCTCCATGCCTTACTTCTTGATAAGTCATTTTGATAACAGTTTTGTGTCCTGAGCTGAAGGCAATGTCAAGGTCAATTATTCCATTCAAGGACCCTAATTAAGACTACTTTTTTGAGGTCAGGATAATGCATTACTTTATTTTAATACGAAGAAGATCAAAGCTCTACCTTAAATTTTTCTGATGCAAAGTAAAGCTTCTTTAACCTGGGTTATATTAACAAGAGAGAAAAACTGTTCACTCATTTTGTAGCTCCCCCTCCGTGCTCTACCCCAAAGAGAGTGTTAGGCTCAATGGAAATGAAGTTTATTTAGCCATAGAGACCGCCCAATTTCTGCTCTGATTGCATGTACTTAATCCTTTTTTTAAAAGCTCTATCAGAAACTTGATTTCTACGGAATAAGCTTGTGCTAGCAAAACCAGTTTACCCAGAAATGCACAAATGAGCTGCTTAGCATACTTCTGAGATCCTGATTCCCATAGTCCCTGTGCTGTTGTTGCTGTTGATATTGGACGGAGACTGTAAATGGAAGGTAGACACCCCCAGATGTGCTTCCCGGAGCCCAAATAAATTCAATGCGTAGAGTATTTAAAAATCAAAATATTTCCCATAAAATCTCGATTTTTGGATTCTCACAGAAGGAAACCCGAAGATCTAACAACATTAACCCACATTATTGGATGGTAACCACTGGCTGGAGCCCCTTTCAGCCCCCTTTAACCCCCTTCAGGACATGGCCCCTTCAGGACATGCACTCAGATTTGCCCTCTTTCTACTGTTCATTGTTGCAAGGGTTACAAACTGGTGATTGTATTTTGCTTAGATTATTATTGTTATTATTATTATATTGTAATGCCTTCAGGTAGGATTTAAGTTTGGCAGTTCCACAGGTTCAACATTCCCTACTGCTCTATACCTGGCCAGCTTCCCCCATTTATTTTTCCAGCCTGGCATCTGTAGCAGCGCTTCCTGATGTTCTTGTCCCATGTTTCCTCAGCTCACCTGACTTCCCCTGACCATAAGTAGACAGTTTGTAGCAGCTCACAGCTCTTTACCTCAAAAGCCTACATCTCTCTGCTTTGCCAGAGGTTTTTCCCCAACACCTTTATGCTTATTTTGCAGCAAAGCGTAAAGAAGAAATGCTGGACATTAATGCCCCTGTCGTAGCTTTCTCCTAGTTGGGGAATGAGCATGAGTAGATATACACCTCGGCCTCCCAGCACCTGCAGAATGATTGTGAGGTGTGTTCCACATGGTTTCTCAGAGGGTCCCCAGTGTAATGGAGCCCCATTGGCCACAGCAGTAATCAGCTCATTAACACATACTTTATTGGCTTTTCTCCCTTCTCTCACTTTTTGACCTTCTTCACTTGAACTTCCTGGGATCGTCTCCCAAATAAATTATATGCACCAAGCGTTTGACTCAGGTTGCTTTCAGAGGAAAACTAACCTAAGACAATATTTACATGTATTCCATGATGAGGCTGTCCTAGTAGGTATGCACTGTGAGAATGGTTGATCAGGATTGTGAGGATCCAGGATCCATGTCACAGAAGGAAAACTGGTAGGAACCGTACAGAAGAGACTTAAAAGAAGTCAGATAAAAATAATCAAATTTGGAGAAAATGTCCTAAAAAAAAAGATACAACTAACAGGTCAGCTCCAGACAGCAAGATTAAAGCTAATAAATTTGACCCTAGTGGATGTGGGTTCACTATAAGGACACATTTTTAAATCTTTAGAGCACACCCAAATGGAATAACCTACTTCACACAGAGGTTCACATTTCCTTTCAGGGATTTAAAGTAACTAAATTACCTTCCTTTACACATGCACATGTAATCTATGTTACTTATACACGTTTGTTTAGTACCACAAACATGGGATTACATGCAGGGGAACATTGCTGTTTATCAGGTTGAGTAGCTTTTCAGATGTTTCTTTTGAGGTTGGGGAAGGGGGAAAAAAAGAGATAAAGTTGACGTTTGGTAATGGGAGAAGTCTTTAGTTTCCCCACCATTATAGGGATATAATTTACCACCCCCATAAAACCTGGAATGCCTCAAATCAAAATGCATTTTTCTCTTCACACTAAGAATCTCTTAAGTGCACAGGAATGCCTAAGATCAGGTGAATTATCTATTATCTGAAAGATATTTATGATGCCCAAGGTGGGAGGGCACGGATTCATATCTCCTCCTCACAGGGACTCAGACACGATAGTGAGCCAGTGGGGAGGAAATAGCTGAAATGTATGGAAGAACAGACCCTTCTTGCCAGAGGTTACTGTGAATTCAAGTGTTTTCCACTTCTGCCCTTCTTCAAAGCTACAAAGAAATGAGGTAGTCAAATTAATGAAGTATTGTAATAGAAATGGAAAGATTAGAGTGTACCAAAGAGTGGAATACAGTTTTGTTCTTAAGGGGCATGATAGGAAAGAAGCACTTTGATGTAAGAGGCTGGCTGGAGGGGCTATTCAGTTTCAGTGTCAAAAAAAAAAAAGAATCGAATGGATTAGCATGATTTTGTTATCATTACCGATAGGATAATGCATGAGAAAATAGATATTACCAGGCTGTAATTCAACAGAAAATTTCTGATAAACGTAAGCTGCAAGAATCTAGTTCTAGCCAGTGTACATTTTGTCAGAGCCTCCTGTGAATTGAATTACCACTCTCATAATGGCCAGAAGCCCTCCCACTTATGTTTATGGATTCCAGTCCACCCAACAAAAGTAAAAATTAAATGGGAATTCATTACAAGCGGCCATAAAAGCCCTGATGTGACTCACAAAGTGCTGGTCAATTTTCAGAGAGGGAGCAACTCCAATTGCTACTTAACTCAGTATCACACAATGACACTTAATGCATGTTCCCAAGAAACTTCGGCCTAACTCCAAACACCGAGATTTGTAAACCTGAGAATGAACATGGTGCTTTAAGCATAGATACAACAAACTGCAATGTGCCACTCACATCATTCCTCCAGCACTAAGAGCTGGCTCACAGTAACACAACCACTAGAACAATTAGGAGATGGGGTGTCAATCATCTCATTCTATCTGCTCAGCATGCCTTGGTGACGTCTCCAGCAGAGGGTACTCGCTTCAATCCCCATGCTGCTGTGGGTGGGCCACAACAACAGATGACTTTTTAAATGACATGCTGTTTCCTGTTCTGCTACTTATGTAAGTTGATTTCGCTGGGATTTTCTTTTGATGATACTAATTCCGCCAAAGATAATTAGGGAACGAGGAAGTCTGCTTTTGTATTCGTGCCTTTGGTATGTACAGATTTAGCATTGGAAGGAAAACGAACTTCACTGAATGAGAAAAGGGAGGAAACTCTATTTTAAAAGAGAAATTAATGCAGCTTAAGTTTTGGAATCATCTGCAAAAGAAAACCTTTTTATTATGATCTCTCTGGTGATACGAACATTGCTTCATTTCTTCAGTGTTTCCTGCTCAGATACAGCCAGCCAATGAAATGGGTTGGTGTTTGTGAAAAGAAATGTATTTTTTCAATCATCAAAGTTTCTAAGCTAGTGGTAATGATGTTGATGGGTGTCACTCTGAATTATTAATTTTAAAATAGTGTTTCACATGTAACCTATTTCCTGAAGAGAAACCCTAAATACAATAATAATTCAACAGTCCATCCTCCTTTTTGGGTAATGTCTTGCACAAAACTTTCTGATTGAAGTCAAATAAGTCAGTGGTTGTCATAAGACATTCCATGTGCTAAGATGGACAGTTTTTTTTTTTTTTTTTCAGATTTCAGGATAGGAAAAGTGGCTATAAAATATCGCCCAAATGCCATGTTTTTGTGGGAAGAAATATCACAACCCATCCCAGCAACATCTCCATCTTTTATCAATGTATACATCAGATTGAAAATTACTTGAAAATACTCTGCTTATTCTGTATATGTGCGGTGGCCCCAAATTTGCACAAGGGATATAATAGTCTATTAATTAATATTTTTAGAATTTAATTTTTTAAATTACCAATTAGAGATTGGAAAATTTGCCTCCTTACCTGATAAAGCCTTTGCCATAAGTATTTTAATGTAGCTATTTTACAGTAACACTGAACCTTCAACAGTGAATGTGACTTGTAAAATATGAAAGAATTCGTAAAGTGTAGGAAGGCAGTTGTTCAATGTTGTACGGTTATAGAATTGGGATAACACAAACAAATTCTGCCCAGCAGACCAGATATGATGATGTTTGACAAACGTATTGATATTGCAACTCCTCTAAGTACACACAGATAATGCCAATGAGTTTCAATGAGTATGTGGGTCTGAAAGAGAAGATGAAATTAATATGTAGACAGAGAGACTTCAGAGAAAAGTCAATTATCTTCTCGGCATACAGGCATACTTTGCATATACAAATTAAATATTATGAGTAACTGAGAATTAATTTTATACTAGAATCAATTCTGAATATTGTACTCTCACATACCTGTTATACCAGTGGGGCATTTTTCATGGCAAAAAATTACTGAAGTTGGCTATTTCTCTCATGTTAGAGTTTCTGAAGAACCAAGTTATACAGAAAGAAGAAGAAAGTAAAGGCTGTGAAGGAAAAAGAGAAGAAAGTAACTGCAACTAAAAAAAAAAAAAAAAAAGAAAGCCATATATTTGTTGCTATGATCTGAATGTCTGTGTTCCCTCCTCAAAATATATGTTAAAATCCTAACCCCCAGAGTGAAGGCATTAGAAGGTGGAATCTTTGGACAGTGATTAGGTCATGAGGGCACAACCTTCCTGAATGGAATCAGTGTCCTTATAAAAGAGGCCCAAGAAAGGTCCCCAGCCCCTTTCACTATGTGAAGACATAGCAAGAAGGTGCCATAATGAACAAGAAAGAAGGCCCTCATAAGACATTCAAGCTGCTAGCAACCTGATCTCGAACAGCCAGGTCTCCAGAACTGAGAGAAATAAATTGATCTTGTTTCTCGTGCCACTCAGTTTATGGAGTTTTCTTACAACAGCCCAAATGGATTAAGATATTGCACATGAAATTTAAAAAGCACTTTTTCTCTACAAAACCAGCTATTGTTCCCTTTTATATAACATTTTATACTTAAAAACAATGACATTTTTATCTATAATTCAGTCTGAAACATAATAAAATGAATATTTGTAAACGCATTATTTGACTTAAAAACTAAAACATTAACAATTCCATTGCTTTTACATGAGGTCTTCCTCGCCTTACTCTCATCTTCCCACTGTTCTGAGTTTTATGCTCATTATTCCCTTACTTTAAAAAATTAGTCTTAGTCCACATGTGTATAATACCAAAATACTACATTTTAACTCTTTCTTGTTAAGCTTTATAAAAATGGTATAATACTGAATAAAGTATTTTGTAACTTGATTTGATCAGTAAATATGTTTTTAGGATTCATCCTCTTGCTGGGTACAGCTATTGTTTATTCACATTCATTGCTTTATAATATTCCATTGTGTGTATATATCATAAATGATTTATGTATCAAATTAGACTGCTAGAGCTGCCATAACAAAATACTGCAGACTGGATTGCATAAAAAATAGAAATTTATGTCTCGAAGCTCTGAAAGCTGGAAGTTCAAGATTAAGGTGCTGGCAGGGTTGGTTTCTAGTGAGGTTTTTTTCTTGCTAGATTTCAGAAAGCTGTCCTCGTTGTGTCCTTACAAGGCCTTTCCTCTGGGCACACCTCTGGTGTCTCTCTCTTCTTATAAGAACCAGTCCTGTTGGATTAGAGCCATACTCTTATGATCTTATTTAATTTTAATTCCTTCCTAAAGCCTCAATCTCCAAATACAGTCACACTGAGTGATAGGGCTTCAACACATGGATTTGAGGGGACAAAATTAAATGCATAAAATGTATGGTCTTCTTGAAGGAATTAGGGTTTGTCCCAGGTTTTGCTCCGACAATCAATGCTTCTCTGAACATCTTGTACGTATCTCCTGGGACTAAAGAGTGAGACTTTCTCTAATTCACATAACTGGATATGGAACTGCTGACCCACAGGCATGAAAATTCACAAACTGGTATCAAACAATTTTCCAACATGGTTGTATCAAGTTTTAGTTCCACCAGAAGAGTCTATGCATTCTCAAGGGTCCATGTCCTCACCACTAATAGTTATTATCAAACATCTTAATTGTTTCCAAACTAATGAGCATAAAATGTGTCTTATGAAGATCTGTAACATTATTTCCTAAATTATAAATAAGTTTTATCATTTTTCATTTATTTATTCCAATTTGTGTCCTACTTCCTGTAAACTTGCTATTTTATTGTATTTTCCTTTTTTTTTTTTCATGTAATCTTGTTTCTCTTTTTTCTGTTAGTAGACATTTTCCCTACATTTTGAATAAAAATTATTTGCTGGGCTGGGTGCAGTGGCTCACGCCCGTAATCCCAGCACTTTGGGAGGCTGAGGCGGGCAGATCATGAGGTCAAGAGATCGAGACCATGCTGGCCAACTTGGTGAAACACCGTCTCTACCAAAACTACAAAAATTAGTCGGGCGTTGTGGCAGGTGCCTGTAATCCCAGCTACTCAGGAGACTAAGGCAGGAGAATCACCGGAACCCAGGAGGTGGAGGTTGCAGTGAGCCAAGATTGCGCCACTGCTCTCCAGCCTGGTGACAGAGCTAGACTCTGTCTCAAAAAAAAAAAAAAAAAAAAAAAAATTACTGATTATTATTCACATATTCTTATAATTTGTATCTTGTCATTTTACTCACACTTGATGGACCAATATTTTAATGCAGTCAAATTTATCATTTTTTTCCCTGAGTTTAGTACTTTTTGTATATTGGTCAATAATTCTTCTCTGCCCTAAGGTGATAAAGACATTCTTTGTGTGTTGTATTTCTTAAGCCCTTTATTTCAACCCCACTACAACAAAACAAAACAAAACCACTTACTTTTAGCTTTTACAAAATCCTCCCCTCATTTGTGTCACAAATATTTTAGATGAAGTACATAAATTGCTTGTTTGGATAAGTTATTTTTGCCTATTTTCTTAGCACCTGCTGAAGGAAATACTATGATAAACTGGATATGGGTCCTTGCTCTCAAGATGCTTACTGTCTAACTCAGGAAAGCATGGGTAGAAGCATAATACTAGAGCATACTGTTAGGGTTATAAATAAGAAGGCCTCAAGATCCCAGAACTCTAATTACCTTTAAAGTAATTTAAATGTGAAAATTATTGGATTTGTACAATATGTAAAAATAATCTCACTTGTTTCTCCAAAAACCTTATGAGATTTTTTTCCTGTACTGATGTATTTTTAAAATGGCAAAACCACTCTGTATCTTGGAAAGTTGACTTCACTTGCTCTGAAGGACCTGGTCAGCAAGGCACACATTGGGATTTGATTTAAGGCTGTCTGATCCCTGAGGCCTTCCACAATATTCCTGCTCCTTCTCCCCTTCCTCATTAAGGAGAGAGCTAAAGCAGGGTAGAACATAAGAGAATTAACTAGGGCTGTGGCATTGGGAATAGGACTTAAAAGATGGGAAGATTTCAGAAGTCAGTGAAGAGGGTCTTCAGAATGCATTAAAGTCAGAGAGGTGGTAAGACACATGTCCAGTTTTGGAGAGAGCATATTGTGACAAGTCACTCTTTTTTCAGAAGATGTTGGAATTATAGATACAGGAGCGACGGGGAAAGGAATATCATTCCAAGGACACTACCAGAGTCTATAGCAGCAGTCTCTAATCAGGGACCAGTTTCATGGAAGACAATTTTTCCATGAACGGGGGTTGGGGGCCAGTTTCGGGATTAAACTGTTCCATCAGGTATGGGATTCTCATAAGGAGTGTGTAACCTAGATCCCTCACGTGCACAGTTCACAATAGGGTTAACTCCTATGAGAATCTAATACCACCACTGATTTGACAGGAGGTGGAGCTCAGGCAGTAATGCTCGCTCGCCAGCCACTCACCTCCTGCTGCCAGGTTCCTAACAGGCCATGGACTGGTACCAGTCCCGAGCCTGGGGGTTGGCTACCCCTAATTTATAGGGCCCCCCAGATTCCCTCAATTCTCTTGTCTCAGCACTCTGTTCTACTTCAGTCTCCCTGGCCTCCTGGCTGCTCCTGAACAGGCTCAGCACAGCCCTGCTTTAAGTACTGTGCACTTGCTTTTCACTTTTTCTTGAATGCTCTTCCCCGTTGGCCTAGAATACATTCTCCTTCCTGTTGCTTGGGGACACACTTAAATGTAACTATTGCAGAGGCTTCTCCTAATTATCTCATCTAAAACAACAAATCCTCTCTCTCTCTCTGTCCTATGCTCTGCTTTATTTTTCTTAATAGTACTTACTACTAGCCCAGATAGTGTTGTATCACTATTTCCTGACTTATCATTCACTAGGCAAGAGCTTTGGATGACTTTTTAACCTTACCATATCCCCAGTGCCTAGATTTTGCCTGGTACATAATGTATGACTCACAAATATTTGTTGAATAAATGAAATAAGAGAATGAATGATAAATGAATGACCGAATGAATAAATGATGGGCATGAAGGTACTATCAGAGGTTTTGAAGGTTGTGGTATGAACCATGGTTTTGTAAGCAGTCTGTGGCATAAATATAAAGAGGAATAGGAGACACAGGACAAAGCAATCAGAAAGATCATTTATGAAGGTTTTATAATAGCTGGTGGGGGTTCTGGAAGGGTCGAGAGCCTAGTGGTTCACAGCCTCATTTCTGGTGCCAGGGTTCAAATCCCAGCACTAAGGCCTCCTAGCTGAGTAACTCTGGGAAAGTCACTGAGACTTTCTGCCTCCCTCTTTGTCTGTAAAGTGAGGATATATTATCACCTGATTCAGAGGACTGTTGGACAGCTTAAATGAAGTAATGCATTGATTAAATGATTCATACATAAGTAGTGGCCATCAGTGATAATAAACAAATAAGCCAGGGCAATGTCAGTGGGAATTGAAGAAGGAAATGAGTAAAGAGACATTGAATAGGAAGGACAAGAAGGCCTGGAGATAGCATTGAAATAAAATGCCTGAAAAATACTTCAGATTTCTGTTCTGCCTATAGAGAATGACAATAACTTTAAGTGAAATCCAGCACGCAGATAAGGAATTAGATCTTGAGTATGTCAGAAGGTAGAAATATGAAGTAGCACAAAGAGTGAGCTTTGTTTTACAATGTTTGCGTTGAGATGTACCCACTAATTTTACATGGAGAGGTCTAACAAAGATGGAAATGTATATTAAAGGGTGATGGTAAACTTTAAAAAGTTATTTTTTTCTGTTCTACAGAAAGATTTACCATAGAATTTGCATAGTTTTCTTCCCTTTGTATTTGAAATATATCTAACCTGGATATTACTGTCTCTCTAAGTCGTATTACTCTAACAAGTATTTTACAAATTCTGCAGCATTCTATGGGCAAGCTCAAAGTTCAATAGTTCAGACTATATGACCCCACACCTATTCCTAACCCTGTCCCTATGCCTGCTCCCAACTTTTCACTACTGAAGAACTGAATAAAGGATCCTCTGGTCCCATGTAGATTCTGAAGACCTTAAATGTATTACAGAGCTGAATAAAATAGATGTGGAAGGAGCCACCAAGAGGATATGACCAACCCTCCAATTTGCAAACCAGAAAGCTCTGGTTTGCCACCTCAATTTTAACCACATACATTTCTATTCAGACAAAACAGCATGCTCATAGTCATTCAAAAAGCAAAAAAGCGATAGTTAGAAATCTGTAATAAATGTATATAAGTGAGACAGAAAATTAGAAAATGGCCACCTGCCAGCAGCCCCATAAATTTTGGAGGAAATGCATTTTCTACTGGGATGCTTTATCATAGGAATTGCAAATATTTATTAAAAGTATTAAAATAGTCAGAATGTTAAATGCTTCCTCCAGTGGTGAAATTTCACATTGCCACATTAGAAGATGGGATATTCTGATACAGCGTTTATTAAACTGACTTCATTTTATTAGTCTGTCATCTACAATTAATGGGCAGGTACTTTTAAAGCAAGATCTATTGTAAATAAAAGAGATGTGGAGAAGGAGCAGCATCTCATTGTATGAATGTAGCATTGATTATGTAAGTGCTTATCTTGTAACCTTTCCCAAAGGAGGCCACCAGATTTTTGTTGTTCTAATATATTTTTGTTTTTTGTTCGATTTTGTTATCACATGAAAATCAAAAGTAGTGTTTGCTACTAATGCTCATGCTCTCTCATGCAAGGCCCAGTTGAAAACTATTTGAATGGTTAGCGCTTCATGGGCTCTCAGATGTAATTACCAAACATATCTAAGTAAAGATGCTAAATGGACTCCAAACGAACTGAAGATAGAAGGAGGCAGACGAACTTATTGCACAAGGATAATAGAGATGACAGCTAGAGCACATCATTACTGACTGGCACTAAGTTGAAAGGTGACAGGATGAGCTGGACAGATTACCTCCCTAAGAGGCTTGTGGCTCGTGCAAGGCACTGACCTAATAAAGATCTTATGCTATCACCCAGAAATGATAGAAAGAGCCTTTTCCCATCATAAGACTCTCTTCTGTGTAGGTCACAATATTTTCCCCAAGTTCATCCCATGAAAATGCTGACAGTACTAAAGGAATCTAGGCTCGCTTCAATATGGGGTGGGGTGGAGTGGAGGGAAGGAGATGCAAGGCCTGTTGGGAAGCCAAGTACTTCCTGGAAAGAATAATTAAGAAGCCATTAGCTTTCAATAGGTGGTTAGAGTGGCCATTTTTTTTTTTTTTCCATTGGAATAGAAGCATTCTCAAAGGCAGGATGGTTGGCATTCTGTTTAAGGTATTTTTCCAGATTAATTAATGTATTCACTGGATATTTGGGGAAGTCTCTCCTATAAACTAACCACTAATCTAGGTGCTAAACATCAAAGGTGAACAACAACAACTCAGCTGCTGACCCAAAGATGTGACATTCTAGTGGAGAGCAGGTGGGTTTTTACACATCAGGATATGATAGTTCAGGGGTAATGAGTGCTTTGAAGAAAAGAACAAAACAGGGTCACTGGGTAGAAAGTGACAGATGGGACCAGAAGCATCAGCATCACCTGGGAACTTATTAGAAATACTAAATCTAAGACCACACCCAGTCTACTGACCAGAATCCACATTTTAACAAAGCTACAGGGCCATGTACATAAGCTTCAAAGTTTGAGAGGCCCTAAAGCAGAAAACAATGCATAAAGACTTGATATCTTTATGCATGGACTTGGCTAGTCCTCTCTCCAATGCTGATAAGATTGCAATGGGCTAGGTATGAGGGGATAGATGGAGCTTGTTTCTTCCTCCAGCTCTGCCAGCTCCATGGTACACTCAGACTAAGAGTCCAGGGAGGAATTTTTTTCTCATTTGACTGAAGAAAAAAAGGCATATTTGCTGCCTGATGTGGTGTCATTTATACGACATTACTCTTTCAGTTTCCTTAGAAAAAAATGAATCACCTAGTTAAATAATAATAATAATTTAAAATAAATATTTTTTAAAGAGTAAAACAAATATTTCATAAGTGAATCATAAAAGCTGATTACTTACATTAAAATGAAGTAACACAAAATATTTCTTTTGCAACTTAGTGTCTGTGCATCTCAAAACCTTTGAATTTAAATCATGACTTTGTCCATTCCTAGTTGGGTGATTCAAGAGTAACTAATTCAAATGTTCTGAGCTTCAATGTGTTCATCTATTTTTCTTTTAATGGTGAATGCAGAGAGACCTGCAATAAGTGTACTCATGGAAAGATGGAGCCACTGTGGCTTTCTCAAGGAGTAGGTCTGACCTGCTACTTCATCTTCCCCAGTCATAGCCCTGCATACTAAAGGTAGGGAATGTGAAGGACCAGCAGGTGGCATGTTGTAACAAGAGGACCTTGCTGGCAATCAGCTCACTTATCTTAGTGTCTGAGAACTATAATTCCTGGGCACTGTGGTTTGAGAAACCAAAGTCCGTATGTTGGAACTTAAACTTCAAGGTAAGGATATCAAAAGGTGAGACCTGATGGAGGGGAATCAGGTCATGAGGGCACTGCTCTCATGAATGGCATTAATACCCTAATACAAGGGCTAGAGGGAACTAGCTAGACCCTATTGCCCTTCTGCCCTCTTGCCATACAATGACAAGGCCAGAAGGCCCTCATCAGACAATGAATCTGCTGGTATCTTGATCTTGGACTTTCCAGCCTCCAGAACTATGAGAAACACATTTCTGTTTGTTACAAAATATTCAGTCTAAAGTATTTTGCTATAGTATCAGAAACGGACTAACACAGAAACTGGTACTGAGAGTGGCATTTGACTATACCCAATACATAAAGATGTGGAAGTGACTTTGAAATTGGGTAGTGGGTAGAGGCTGAGCCTCAAAGGGACTATTCTTAGGGGGCTCTGAAGAGGAGAGCTATAGAGAAAGCCTTAATCTTCTTTGAGATTACTTAACTGGTCATGATCAGAATGTTGCAGTGTGCTGCATAACAACATTTCAGTTAATAATAAAGCATGTACACAACAGTGGTCCTGTAAACTCCATTATAATGGAGCTAAAAAAAATTCCTATATTCCTATTTCCTAGTGATGTTATAGCCATCAGAACATTGTAGCAGAACACATTACTCATGTGTTTGTGGTGATGTTGGTATAAACAAACCTACTGTACTTTCAGTCATATACAAGAATAGGACATACAATTATGTACAGTACATAATACTTGATAATGATAATAAATAACTACATTACCAGTTTGTGTATTTATCATACTATACTTTTTATTGTTATTTTAGAATGTATTCCTTCTACTTATTAAAAATAAGAAAGTTCAATATAAAACAACCTCAGGCAGGTCCTTCAGAAGGTACTCCAAAAGAAGGCATTTTTATCATAAGAGATGATAGTTCCATGCATTTTATTACCACTACAGAGTTTCCAGTGGGACAAGATGTATAGCTGGAAAATGGTGATATTGATGATCCTGACTACGTATAGGGCTAGGCTAATGTGTATGTTTATGTCCTGTTTTTATCTAAAAACTTATAAAGTAAAAATAACAAATACATAAATAATGGAAGCAAGCTTAGAGAATAATTAATAGAAGGAAAATATTTGTGTACAGCTGTACAATATGCTTGTGTTTTAAGCTGTGTTATTTAAAATGAGTCAAAAATTAAAAACAACAAAAAGTTTATAAAGTAAACATTTTACAATAAGCCAAGGTTAATTTGTTAGTATAGAAAGAAAAAAATTTTAAATAAATTTAATGTACTCCAGGTGTATAGTGTTTATAAAGTCTACAATGGTATACAGTAAAGTCCTAGGCCTTCATATTCACTCACCTGTCATTCATTGACTCACCCAAAGCAATTTTCAGTCATAAAAGCTTCATTCATGGTAAATGTCCTATACAGATGTACCATATTTTTGTCTTTTATACCATATTTTTACTGTATGTTTTCTATGTTTAGGTATGTTTAGATATACAAGTGCATACCATTATGTGGCAGCCACCTACAGTATTCAGCACAGTAATATGCTGTACAGAGTTATAGCCTAGAGGCAATAGGCTATACCATATACAGCCTTGGTATATAGTAGGCTATACCTTATAGGTTTGTGTAAGTGCACTCTGTGATGTCCACACAATGACAAAATTGCCCAACAATGTATTTCTCAGACAGTACCCCCATTGTTAAGTGATACATGACTGTATGGAAGGTAAAGGCCATTCTGATGAGGTCTTCAATGGAAATGAGGAACAAGGTATTGGAAATTGGAGAAAAGGCTATGCTTGTTTTAAGGTGGCAAAAAAGTTGTCTGAATTGTGTTCACGTTCTGGTGCTTCCTGAAAGACAGAACTTAAGTGAACTAAGGTACTTGGCCGAATAAATCTCTCAGGGAAGTGCTCAGGATGCTTCATTGCTTCTTTCAACTTCTTACAGTAAAACAGAAGAGAGAAATTAAAGATAGGTTTACAATCAAAAGGGAAGCAAAACCTAAAGATTTGGAAAATTCTCAGTCTAGACATGTAAAGAATAAAATAAGTATGCTCAAGAGAGAAAACCAAGGGTGTGGTCAAAGGAATGTTTGATAAGGAGATTAATATGGATATAAGGAAGCCAGATGTTATTAATCAAGATAATGGAAGAATGATCCTGAAGGCATTTTGTAGACCTCTGTAGCCGCCTCTCTCATCATGAGCCTTTGAGGGCTGAATGATTTCAAAGGAGAAGCTCAGGACACCCATGGGACCTTGGGACCCTCTGTCCAGAGCTGGCTCGAGTTTTTGCTCCTGACATTCCAGTGTACCATTCCTTGGCCACCCTAGCTGTGGCACAAGCCAGCACAGGTACAACTTGGGCTGTCCATTTGGAAAGTACAAGCAGTAAACATTGTTGGCATCCACAGGGTGCCAGCTCTGCAGGTGGTCAGAGTGCAAGAGCTGTGGAGGCACGGCTACCTCCACCAAGATTTTAAAGGATGCATTGGAGAGCCCTGGGGCCCAGGCAGAGTACTACCGCAGGTTTAAGCCCTGCAGACAGCCTCCATTACCTCAATGCCTATCAAAGCCATAAGGATGGGGCCACCTCGAGTCTCTATAACTGTAGAGCCACCAGTATGCAGTACCAGTCTGGGGGAGCTGGAAGCACCTGACTCCAACTCCTGAGAGATTCTGCATGGGATGTGCCCACCAAAGCATCAAGAGTCTCCCTAAAATCCTGGAGATCCCTGCCCCAATGTCAGAAGGCAAGACATGGAGTTGGAGATTATTCTCAAGTCTCAAGATTTAATGTAGGTTGCATTGTTGGTTTTGAACTTATTTGGAAACTGATTCTCCTTTCTTCTTTCCCATGTCTCCTTTTGGGAATGAGAATGTTTATCCTATGTCTGTCCCATTATTGTACTTTGGAAGCACATAGTTTGTTTAATTTCACAGGCTCACAGCTAGAGAGAAAATTGCCTCAGGATGAATCATGCTTTGAGTCTCACCCATATCTGATTTAGATGATATTTAGATGAGACTTTGGACTTAGACTTTAAAATGGATGCTGCAATAAGTTAAGACTTTGAGGGCTATTGGGATAAAATAAATGTATTTTGTATGTAAAAAGCACATAAACTTTTGGGGATGGGGCAGAATGTTATAATATCAATATATGTCCCTCTAAATTCACATGTTGAACGTAAACCTTGAGGTGACGTTGTTAAAAGGTGGGACCTTTGGGAAATGATTAGGTCATGAGGCCTCTACCCTGGTAAATGGGATTAGTGCCCTTATTAAAGGGCTGGAGGGAACTAGCTAGGTTCTTGTATTCTTCTACCCTTCCACCATGTGAAGATGCAGCAAGAAGATCCTCACCAGATGCCAAATCTGCTGCTACCTTGATCTTAGACTTCTCAGCCTCCAGAAATGTAGGAATATATATTTCTTTGCTTTATAAATTACCCAATCTCATGTTTTTAAAATAACTTCAGGAATGGACTAAGGTGTTGTGTGAACTTAAAAGAATACATTGACCTCTGCAGTTTTCTTTCCGGTAAAATAAAAAGATGGAAATGTGTCATCATTTGGCTCTAAAATGCCAAATTCATTCTTTTAAAAAATTATCTCATTTATTTACAAATAGTTTTGTTGTAGATACTTTTTACTATCCATTCCAGCAATATTCCTTTATGCCAGCCTCTATCATAGAGATTAGAGTCAAAGTGCCTCATTCTTCACTTCCATCAGAGCTGGGGTAGCCATGGAACTCCGTCCTGGTCAATGTGTTCTAAATGTGTTCTAAATAGGAATCTGCCATTACTCTTTTCCCTTTCCTCCTTCTCCTGGTCTGGATCACAAGGAATTCTTGTAGATGCTGCATCACTAAGATGCCATTAGGCCATGGTACCAGTCCTGGATGATCTGTCACTGTACCTCTAGTCATATGAGACTAACAAATTCCCTTCTGTTTGGTTTACACACTGTAACTGAGTTTCTATGTAATCCAAATTGAGGCCAGAATTAGCTGTTTTCCAGGCATTATTCTAAGTTCTGGAACTTCTGCAGTTGTATTTCAGTGTTGGCCAATCTGTTACCTAAATTTGCTTCAGTCTTCTCACCAGGAAATACTAGAAATAATGTCTTCTCAAAGCCCGATAAAGTAAAGGCTTCCACCTAAACTAAGATTACCACAATACTGAAAAAATCTGTGTTAATTTTCCCTTATGACAAAGTAATATCAATCTCTACCTGAACACATGTGTTCATTGCAGTGTTTCATGTAACTCCTTAGACTACATACGGTTGTCATGGCACAAAGGATGAAGAGAAAAATAGCCTCTATCCGTGAGTGCCCCAAAGAAGTAGTCTACATTGTGATTCTTAGATAGCTGAGAAAAATTTGGGGTCTGCAAAAAGTTTCAATGGAGAAATACATGACAATAAAGGCAAATATTTTGTTAAGTTATGTTGAAAAAATGAGATATGGTTCTGTGCAAATCTTTCAAAAAGCTAGGAATAGGAGCTTTGTGTGTGTGTGTGTGTCTTGTGTCTATGTGTGTGTCTATGTGTGTGTGTTTCTCTGTGTGTGTGTGTCTGTGTATGTCTGTGTGTGTTTGTGTGTGTGTGTGTCTGTGTGTGTGTCTCTGTGTGTGTGTGTGTCCGTGTGTGTGTGTGTCTCTGTGTATGTGTCTGTGTGTGCATGTCTGTGTGTATGTCTGTGTGTGTGTGTGTGTTTCTCTGTGTGTGTGTGTCTGTGTCTCTGTGTATGTGTGTGTGTGTGTGTGTATGCTTTGAGAGGGCTACTGAAGCAAATGCAGAATGGAAGTCCTCAGGTTATCTCCACTCCTAATACAGAGGGACAGAATGGATGCAGGAAATGAAGAAAAGGATTGACAAAAAATAAGAAGGGAAGGAGAAAATGGAGGATGTGGGAGCAAGAAATTAGGAAGAGACAGAAGGAAACTAGCAGCACAAAAGGAGGGTGAGAAAATAATCTGCATATGCTGGATACCTTGCTGTTGTAGACACATGCTCCTGTGAGCTTCTCTCAAGCTATTCCCACCACCACTCTAAAGAGATCAATGCTATTATCTCTCCTCAGAAGTTAAGAAAACAAGCTTAGGGAGGGAAAACTTGGTCATGGTCAATAATGGGATCCAAACCCAGGACTATGGGACTATAGGACTCCAAATCCCAGAAATTCTACAGATTTCTTTATGAAATCACAATAAGGCCCCTAGCCAAGTATCTCTGAAAATGAGTTAGTTTATTAAACATATATTTATTGAATACCTATAAAATGGTCTGAGATATACCCATGTGTAGGGGTGGGTAGAAATAAACCCTCTGCTTTAATGAGCTTAGCTATAGGGAACAGTTAAACAGGGTGTGTTTGAAGTAAACATTGCTCTTTATATATGGAGGTTAAGAAGAGTTTAATGATAGGGCAGAATTTCAGCAGAGACGTAAAATAAGTAAGAAAAATTGAGCTATGAGGAGATCCTGGGAAGACTATTTCAAGGAGGCACAAAAACAAGAGCGAAAGCCTGTGTGTGGCCTTTAATAACTTAGGATAACAGGGTAGCAGAAAAATATGAACCTATCTGTAGTAGTAATTGTTATGCACAAGGAGTGACCAGTTCAGTTACATGGCTACTCAGCGGGTGTCATTTTCCGGGAAACACTACAAAATGTATAAAGTATATAAAATGCTCTAAGAATAACTGAGTTGGAGAGGGAAAGACTGGGTCAGAGACATTGTTAAAAACAGTATTTGCTTAAGTCTTAAAAAATATCTTCTAGTGAACCAGGCTTCCATTGTCTCCAGAGAACTACAGAGAAAAAATACCAAGTAGAGTTATCCACTAGAATTTGAGGCTAGTATTGGGTCAGGTCATATTTTGTGTTTTTGTTCCATTTCCTGCTTGAAGGGTTTCCATATTGTGGTGAATCTGTGCATGGCTGTAATGGGGGCTTCCATCTGTGATCCTGGAAGAGGCAGGTACCCAAGCATAAGCCTGGTCACTCACTGTCTTGGGAGGAAAACCAATTCAGACCCTGGGCAGAAGGACATCCATATAGCACAACAGATAATCTTCTCAAGACCAGCTGCTCCTTGCTTTTTGGACATGGAATAGGACCCAAATTACTGAATCTGGGAGCAGATCTGTCCTGGGTACCACATATTGTTTTCCCTCCTGGCAAGAGCAATTTGCTGTAGCCTTTTCTGCAAGCTGTGCACCAGTGTGACCCATCAAAAGAACTGGTCCATCAGTGTGAACCTGGGTTTTTGGTAACTACTGAAAAGCCTTGTCAAAATTACTCTTAGTAATCTGAATCAAATTCCAAGAAACTTACCTTCTGATTTTGATGCTTCCTGTATTTTCTTGCACCCCTTTCTCCTTGAAATGTGACTCCACCAGAGATCATTTTCCAGAGGTAAGCTCCTTGAGACAAAGGACCACGACTGATTCTTCTCAGCATCCCCAAGGCTTCGCAGAAAGTCAGGCACATAATAGGTGCTCGGTGTATTCATTGAAGAGAATTAAAACATGCTTTGAGGGTCAAATCAGTCTGGGTTTATTTGGTTGTGTGAAAAGATGAATCATAAACATTTTGCAGGACCCTGAGTGCTAGTTAGATTTTTGAAATCTAGTAAAAAAAAAAAAAAAAAAAAAAAAAAACATATATATATATATATATATAGTGATGGGCATTTTGGGGGGAATTCAAAGAAGAATAAGACAGAATTTTAGGAAGAGAACATTGCAAGGAGAGAGTCAAAACAGAAGCATATGAGGATGCAAATGGAAAAGCTTAATTTGAATAATGGTTCCAGCACAACAGAAGAACGTCACCAGGCAGGTCACCTTCCACTGCCAAGTGAATGGGAAAATAATAAGTGTTAGAAAAGTTTGGAGGAGGAAGATTTTGGTCTTCCTGGATGGTCAGAAAAAGACACAGGGATAGGTGGTGGGGGAGAAATACTTGACCTAGCTCTTGGAGGAACGAGTAAGCTTTCTATAGCTGGAAGGGAGAAGATAGGGATAGAACTAGCTTAAGAAAAAGCACAGAGGAGAGAGCATTTATCTGTAGAAACTGTGCATCAGAGAACAAAGCAGGGTGGTTAGAGCAGCGTATCCACGCAAGGGGGATTTGTGGGAGAGAATGGGAACAGGAAGGTGAGAACCATATTGCCAAGGAACTTGAGGGGCAGTCTAAAACATTCATCTTAAGCAAACTTTGACGAGGCCATAGGTCTTTGTCTTGACACTGGAAGAAATTTAAAAAGAAACATATGCATGGCATGATTGCACTTGCAGCCTGATTTAGAAACGTATTATCTAGTTTGCCTCTGCTGTTGCTTTTCCTAATTTCCTCACTGCACAAAGAAAATAAATAAATAAGTGTACTATAGTCTTATTTATCCTTCTTTGGACATTTCTTTACCAGGCAGATGGTCAATTAAGAGCACTAAACAATGACACTGTTTTCTCTGTAAACATTTTTTTTTTTTCTAATAGCCTAGCAAATGTAAGTCTGTGCTGCCATACTGCTGAATACCATCTTGACTTTCTAATTACAAAGAACTGTGTCTTGATAGTTACAATTACAGCTGTAACAATGATGCTGGGTCCTGAACAATACCCTTAGAGGCAAAGTGCTTATCCGAATATTCACAAATAAAGTCTTAAATGTATGCCAGAGATGTAGATAGAGGTTAAACAATTGGGAAGGGGGAAAAAAGGTTGAAAACACTGGTTTAATGCTACAGATGTGAATTTGAATCCAATTACTCTCAACGAAAAAAAAAAACTTGAAAAGGTGCTGTTTTCTTCTGTTTTATTAATCAATAGGTTAAGGAGTAATTCAACTTAGCACACTAATACCTCTAATTTTGATGTTTGGCTACACTCTAGTATTCTCAAAGCATACTATCTTTTTAACAAAGTGAGTTTTTATAAAGTGCAAATGAGTTCCTCCATGTTAGAATAAAAGGTAACCATTTTTCAATCAGTTAACCCATGCATTAAATAATACATAATTTTTGAACAGCTAGTTGACATGTCTAGTGCTACTTTAATGAAGACAATATAGCATAGTGATTAAGCTCCATAGGGCTTTGGAGTCAGATGAGCAGGCATCAAAAACTCTTTTCTCTCTCACTTTTCTCATCTGCAAAATGGTGATAATAATGGCACCTACTTATATAACCATTACCACTGGATTGTAATGAAGTTCAAATGAGTAGATATAAAGCATGAAATAAGGTGTCTGCTTTAGTAAGCATTTAAAAGAGCACAGCCAGTGTTGTCATCAAGGAAAGGCACACTTTAGAATGAGCTTTTCAAACTCCAGAATAGGAAGACAAATGCAAGATGTGTTGTAAGAGGTCACCTACGTTGAAGAACACCAAGGGTCATTCAGTGTCTCTGTGTGTGATCACATTCATAAAGAAAATGCTCTCCTATAACTTACGAACGAAGTTATATATAATTGGGCCAATTCAGAATTGTACTTTTCCATTCACTGCGTTTTAAAATTTCAATAGGGAATTTTCTTTCCAGCTCAGGGATGAGAGTTAAGATTGGGATTTAGCAGTGCTAATTATACATTTTTTTCTTCAAAAATTATCTACAATCTACGATAATATGAAGACATCAAGTGGCCTGAAAAATGTACCAACAGCCACATTCTCAGCCCTGGTTGGAGTAAAAAATGTGATTGTTTATGAGCCTCACTGTTTAGTTAAAATAATATTAACTTATGCTTAATTGTATATGAGGTACATGCCATGGCTAAGCCCTTTACATGATAAAACTTATTTAGGCCTCCCAAAAGCTTTGTAAGAGAGGTAATATTTTATTTTCTTCATTTTATAGACGAGCAAACCAAAACAGACAAGGTAAGACACTTGATCAAAGACAAACCATAAATAAATGACCATAGATTTTTAAATCCCATGAGCAAACTAATAATGTAAAACCTTACAAAGGCCTCGAAGCAAATAGACAAAGATTAAGACCTATTATGTATGTCAAATGCTAAATATTTAGTTCCAGGCTTGGCTATGCCCAGTCACATTGTGAGGAAGACTGCCTCCCTCTTAATCATGTCCAGTTCACCTGCACACAGCTGTCACAATGATTTGCATACGTGCCAATCTAATTACATTATCTTTTCTATGAAAGCCTTCACCAGCTTTATTTGTACAGGATAAAGGCCAAGTTCTTTAGCTTGGCACACTCGAGCCCTGTGACCTAATCCTCATCTTACCTCTGAACATGCCTGCCTCACCGTCTCCTTTCAAGCTGAGAGAATCGCAGTTCCATGAATAGGCCCTGCTGCTTCACACCTTCTTGCCTTTGTCCTCGCTTTCCCTGCTGCCCAGAACAGAGGACAAACATCATTTTCTTTAGAGACCCGCCTTGAGCCCACCAGGTGGCACAGTCCACACTGTCAGCATGTGTTCCCCAACTTCACTCAATGCATCTGAGCCCTGCTATTGCACAATTTATTTTCTCAGGTTTCTCCCTTGATTAGACTTTTAAACTCCTATAGAATGGAGAGTCTTCTTAATGGCTATTTTATTTCTAGCATCTAGGTCCATGCAAATAAGTATGTACTCCTTGAATGCTGAGTGAATGTAGGAGATTGGAAAGAAATGTGTTTAAAAGGGTCCCAGAAGACTAGAGAAAACCCCACCCAACCTGATTTCACAGTCAGTCTGAAAGAAATGTAAATCAGTGGAGCCACCACACTCTCCCTGCTTATCTAAAATAAGCATTTAGAATACTAACCTTCTGTCTGCCCCTCCTTTCCTCAGAGTGATTTCAAGACCTGAAGATGAATGCTCAGGGTATATGCTTTAGCATTTGATTGGATAAAAAACAGAGACCAATCATTATCTTTGAGATTAATTTTGCATGGGGGGAGGATTTTATTGAGTTAGTTGGAGAACTCATGAGTTTTCTGGTCTTTGAAGTAGCAGTAGTAGTTATTTCCTTAGGTATGTCATTGTAAACTCTGCCAGACCAAGATGTGTATCTACTCCATCTGGGTCTGAATCCACCCATGTGTACCATGCCCAACAGCTATGTGTCAAATGAATGGGTGGGTTAGGCCACTCATTATTGAGAGGAGGAAGAAAAACAACCTGTAGAGTAGGGGTGATAGTTCAGATTCTCTCCATGCAAAGAATAATCTTAGCTCTTCACACTTCCCCAATTTAGAACAAAAATAGAACTCCATGGGGAGAAAAAGTGAATGCTGAGGTTTTTATTCTAGTAACTGAGGGTAGGTGGTGGTATCTACCAAGATGGAAAGACTAGAGAAGAATGGTTCGGATTCAGTTAAATTTGGCCATGTTGATTTTGAGAACTCTATTAGATATTCAAGGCAGAGATGGGGTAGGCAGCTGGAGACATAAATCCAGGGCTCAAAGGAGAGGTTAGGGTTGAGGTTAGAGATGTGAACTGGGGAGTCAACAGCAGCATGGCCATTTGCAGCATGGGACTGGGTGCGATAGCATAGGGTATGCATGCAGACAGAGGAGATGGGTAAGGCTGGGAGCTGGAGTGTTCTAAAATGTAGAGATTGAGAAGAGAAAAAATTCAGCAGAAGAATCTTCTCCCATTTCCATATGAGATGGGTAAGACTGGGAGCTGGAACATTCTAAAATTTAGAGATTGAGAAGATGAGAAAATATCCAGCAGAGGAATCTTCTCCCATTTCCAAATTACAAAAATCCTTCTGGCTTCCTAGAGTTTCAGTTAAGATTTCCAAATCTCTCAGCACTGATTTTTAAACATTCATTTTCCCTGGGACAATTCTCTTCAGCTTGGCTTGCCTTCAGAAGACAATCAGGGCACTTAAATACCATAAAAGTCTCTTCTCTTTCTGATTCCATTCCAACCTGTGCACCATCTCTAGTTCAACCCTTCCAGAATAGCATATGTATAATGATAATAGCTACAATTAATATGCTGTGTGTTATTTACCTCAATCGCATGCACATAGTAGGCACTTAGTAGTTTGTGATGTGGCTTGGAGTTTGATTACTTTCCTAAATGCATTCTTAAATCTCTTCCTCCCTATTGATTAGTAAGATTTATTTCAATTCTTTTCTCCTCTGCCTAGCTATTTTTAAATATAATGAGAGACCAGTATCTCCAGATAGTGTGTGAAAGCATTTTAGTACTTTAATAATTTCATATAATTTCAAATGATCATTTTCCTCCCATAATTTATTTATTACAATAAATAATAAGTACACAGATGAAAAATATGTGTTTTGTATCCAAGGAAAGAGCTATTAAGTATTACCAAAAGATGGAGAACAGTTTTATCTTAAGTCAGCCACATAAATACCCATTAATTTTTAAAATGATTTTATTTGGTTGATGGAGTATTACATCTTCAAATGACATAGTTTAGATTTCCCATTACATGCTCCTTATAGATCATATGCATATTCACAAAGTTATACAAAAGATTCTACGATGGGAAGGAGCCAATCTTCATTTTCTCTGTTCTTGTTTGAAGAACCAAAACTGTTAAAGGGATAAAGCACTCAGAAGTGCCTGTTCCAGGTTAATTGTCTCAAATTGCTCATTTAAAGCACCATTATAGTACAGCAAAGCCAGTTAATCTACTCTGAAGCTTCCTTTTTTTTTTTTTTTTATGACCATAGCTACATTTGGTGAAATGGCACCTTTGGCAAACACCCAAATTGGATAAAATTGCCATTTTTCTTGGAACCTGTAAAGAATAACACATGTTTTGAAATCACTTCATATCATGCAGCTCTAAATGGTAAGCTGCATATTCGTCTTGCTCTGGAATTCACTGTCTTTGGCATTTTCTGATTTGACTGTAAATTTTCTTTACTAAATTTTCTTTTAATTTGCTTTGCTGATGTGAGTAAATGATGTGCTTTTGCACACAATGCACAGGTAAGAGTTGGGAGGAAGTGTGCAGAGGAAACTGGCAAGAAGAATTGTGCCAATATTTTTAAACATCACAACTGTATAAAAAAAAGATGCGTCCCTGCATTGACACTTGTGCGCAACTTTCAGCTGATGGTACCTTTATTATTGGAAACACTGTGGTTTGAGAGCCTCTTCAATGTCGACATAACTAGCAGGTGCCGTGATCATAATGGTAAAAACATTCACTTATTAATCAGCGCACATAATTCCTCTCTAATGCTGTCAATTTAAGATGGCAACCTGATTTTTTTTTTTTTTTTTGGAGTGGGGAGGAGGGTCAACAATTTAATGAATCTCGTCTGCATTTTAATTCCAACCTAATAATCTGCCTCCGGCTCTTTTCCCTCCCTCACTCTGAGAACATTTCTCAGGATCCTGCTATTAAGCACAATGGGATATTTACCTCCTTACCTCAGTTACACATTAAGATAGGGAAAACAGTCAGATAACCAGACCTCCAATCCAAGTAGAACTAATGTTAACCTGTCACCCACCCTCACTGGCATCATCCTTAAATTCCTTTCTCTCCATTAGTACGTACAGAATCTTCTCATTCCCAGATTCTGACACTGTAGTGCTTTTCAGGTTTCTTTTATTAAACACCACTGGGACCCAGAGTCAGAAATATGCAGTATGTTGACATAGTTAAAATAAATAAATACAGCCCATTGCCAGAAATATTAAAAAATTCATCTAAATGTGCTCCTGTCAGAGATGATTTGTTTGCATCCAAACAGGGAAGACTGATGGCTTCAGGATAGACTGTGTAGAGAGTCTTCATCGATTCATTCATTCCTTCATTCATTCATGCCCTCATTCATTTCCTTATAAAAAAGCAACCCACCACCCACCCCTTGCTCACCATGTCAAATGTAAACAGAATAGACTTTGTTATTAGGAGAGATGTGACTCCAAGTGTCTGAGCCGCAGAGTGACAGCCGGCTCCTCTCTGAATTTCAGGCAGCCTCTGTCACTTGCCTTGACAATGAAGGAAGTTAATATATTCATGACATTACCACACATGCATTCGCAATGCACAGCATATTGTATTGTTTACCCCTGTTCTTTTGTACTACTGCATGTAGTAATTTGCCTTCTAGCAACAGAAAAATTCCTCAACTTAAAATTTTACCCTCATTTTATTTACCCTTAATAGAAAAACCACTGCTTCCTGGCCCATCCATGGTTGGCAAGACCACCTTTCTGCAGCATTGCAAACAGATAAATGTCAGATTTTACATTTTGATCAGATGTGTCTACAGTCATTTCCTATACATACTCCTCATCTTCTGCATCCCATGCCTTCCTTCAGCAGTCATTGCTGCCCTTCCTGTGTGCTCTTAGCTCTTTTGGCACTAGGTGGCCAGCTGTTATAGGAGAGAGAATGCAGTGAGAGAAGTGTGCCATGGACTAGCTATCATTCCCTAACAATAAGGTCAATGCTGGTGAAAGTGAAGGGTACCATGAAGGGCCACACTTTTACACGGTATGCCCAGGGTGCTTGTTGTTTTCATCCACTGTAACACGTCCTGTGGTTTATTTATCACTCCCAGCGAACTGGATATATTCCTCGACATGCATAGATCATCACCATTCATTTAAAACCATTTTTTAAAATCAATTTGTTAATAGGGCATTGATTACTCAGTCTCTTAGGCCTAACATATTTATTCTGATGGGGTGCAAACTTGTAATAATGTCGAATGTTTAAACAGATATTTTTTTTTTTATGATGAGTACTGGATAGAGTAAGTTGTTATTCTCAGATATTGTACTATTGTTTTTCAGAATTTTTCTGTTGGGGGACCAGAACTGAAACATGCTTTCATGGCATAGGGCAAGTTTATGGAGATGGCTGGAGGAGGCGAGCAGTCTGGGTTAGCAAGACACAATGGCTGTTTCATTTTCCTCGCAGTGATGAGCTGTCTGCATTCCAATGCATGTCACAAAATTCCTGGGCTGAGAGAGGCTGTGAGGGGTCACTCAGCCCAACGCCCTGCCTTTCACTAGAATCTTTTCTAAAATACCCTACGTTAAGAGTCTTCAAGACAACCTATGCCCCTCAGTCCAACAGAATGTTGAAACCCTTTCTTAGAGTAGGCATGATCTCGTCTGCAATTTAAAAGCATCTCCTGTTCTGTTAGGGAAAAAGCATTTGGTGGCTGGCTCTTTATATTCAAACCCTTTCACACTTAAGAATTATAATTGAGTTACATTCTCTGAGATTCTGCTGCTCTTACAGTAGGCTATGTAATTCAATGTTTACTTTTGAAACCTCCTGGTTTCTTTGTACTAGTTCTTAATTGTTTTATCTGTGTATGTCTACCCAATTAACTTATAAGCTCGTATTGAGCAATAACTTTTATAAACTCTTATTAAGAATAAAATAGAGACTCTAGAGCAGTGATTCTCAATTTTGGTTGCCTATTACCATCACTTGGTTATTTTAAAATACTGATGCCTGGGCTGCAACCCCAGAGATTCTGTTTTAAATGGCCTAGGGTACAATGGGTTATGGTAATTTATTAAAATCTCCCCCAGGTGATTCTGCTGTACAGCCAGAATCAAGTCTGATCTTGGGAAGATTGCTTAACATCTCTAAGCCTTGATTTCATTTTGCAAGAAATGGAGATAATACAGCAACCACCTATTTCCTGGAGGACGAAAAGAGTTTATGTATGTAAAAGCCTTATGCACCATACCTGGACCAGAGTATATGCTCAAAATACTAATGTTAGTTAGTATCATTATAGTTCAGGTCATTATTATTATTTGACCTAACATACTTAGCATGTTATTGGAAAACTAAAAGGCACTTAGTAAATGCATATTGACTAATAGCTTCAGGTCATTCTGCCAATTAATTCACATGTACAAGGGGAAAAAATTAAGCATATTAAGTAAGTATCCAAATAATTCAAGTCAAAATATAATTTACCTTTCATATAAAAATTCTTGAGAAATATGTGCTTTGGGAATTTATGTAGGTAATTGTGTCTGTTCACAATTTCTTCATGCATACAGAATAAATGAATTGACTGTGGCTTGGAAGATTTGGAGTGGATAAATAAAAGGGTAACAATATCTGAAGAGGTATAAATACAAAGAATTACAAAATGCTCAGGAAAATCAAATGTTGCTCTCACGATTTCAGCGTTATAAGGATGACATGATCATCATTAGAACAACAACAACAACAACTTCCCATATAAAATATCTTATTTCATTGTAGTAGACAAAGCTTACCAGTTATCTGAGAAATCTAGCCACCTCCATCTTCCTGTTTTACCGATGAGCAAGCTAAGGCCAAAAATGTAAAATGATTTGGCTACAAATGGCTATAATGCAAGGTATGATAAATTAGAACAAAACCAAGAAACTTGTAAGCAAAACAAGGGACCTGGTTGACTCAAGCATAATGTGCACTATAAGGGCAATGGATGATAAGATTGGAATAGAAGATTGGGATCAAATGTTAAAAGACCTCGAATGATAAGCATGGCAGAGATCTTGGAAAAGCCATAGTATAGGCTAATTCTAAAGTAGAAGTTTCTTTAAATTGGCCATAAAACAGATTCAAAACCAATGTTGAAAGGATTGAACTGATACAAAAGTAACTTAAATTATCACCATAAAAAGAAAAAGAAAAGAATTCAACACTCTTTTAAAAGAAGACAAGAAAATTCACTCACTAAAAAAAGTTAATGATAATTTTCAGTATTCAAGTAAAAAAATCACTAAACATGTAAATAAGTAGGAAAATGTGACCAATAATCAGAGAGAAAATAATTCAATAGAAACAAGACCTAGTAATTACAGAAATGATGAAAATATCAGATAATATTTTAAAGAGATTTCTAAATATACCTTAGTCTTTAAAGGAAAATATGATCATAAAGAAAAAAAGTAGAAGATACATTACTCCCTCCTTATCTATGGGGGATACATTCCAAGACCCTCAGTGGATGCTTGAAACTGTGGATAGTACTGAAAATTATATACACTATGCTTTTTTGCTATATATGCATATTCATGACAAAGTTTAATTTATAAATTGGGCACAGTAAGAGATAAATAACAATAACTAAAAATTAATTTTAATAATATACTGTAATAAAAGCTATGTGAATATAATCTTTCTCTCTCTTTCTCTCAAAATATCTGATTTTACTGTACTTGCCCATCTTCTTGGGATGATTTGAGATGATAAGAAGGTCTACGTGATGAGATGAAGTGAGGTGAACAACCTAGGCCTTCTGACTTAGTGTTAAGCTAGTACTGACCATGAACATGAGCACTGCAATTCTACAAAAGTCAATCCAACTAAACCAAGATAGCTACTAAGTTACTAACAGGTGGGTAGCATATATATGATAGAGACACTGGACAGAGGGATGATTCATACTCTAGGCTGGACAAAGCAAGAAAGCTCAAGATTTCATCAAGCTATTCAGAACTGTGCACAATTGAAAACTTACAAATTGTTTTTTTCTAAGTTCCATGTAATATTTCAGATCGCAATTGACTGACGGTAACTGAAACCAGGGAAAGTGAAGCTGCTGATAAGGGGGACTACTGTATAAAAAAGAACAAAATGTAAGTCCTAGAGCTGTAACATGTAATATTTGGTATAAAAAATTCTGTAGATTATCTTAATAGCAGATTAATCACTGAGGAAGAAATGATTAGTGAATTTGATGACATAGCAATAGAAACACTAAAACTAAAAGTAAAAATAACTGAGGAAAACACTTAAACTAAAATTACTGATCTGTGGGTCATTTTAGAGTGTTCTAAATTAAGTGGTATTGGAGTCCCAAAATGAAGATCTGAAAAATATTGAAGAAATAATAATGGAAAAGTGTCCAAAAATTGATGTTAACAATATAAATTCAAAGTTCTAACCCCCCATTACTGACCTCAAGAAAGATAAACACAATTAAAATCATGCCAAGACCAAATATTGTGACGAAATATAGGCATACCGTAGAGATGCTGCAAGTTTGGTTTCAGACCAGTGCAATGTGTGTTACAATAAAACAATTCACATGAATTTTTTGTTTTTGATTTCCCAGTGGATATAAAAGTTATGTTTACAATATACTCTATTATATTAAGTGTGCAAAAGCAATATGTCTGAAAATTGATATACATATCTTAGTTGAAAATGTTTTATTGCTAAAAAAAGGATAATGATCATCTAAGTCTTCAGCAAGTCATACTCTTTTTGCTGGTGGAGGGTCTTACCTGGTTGTTGACAGTTGCTAAGTAATTGGGTAGTGGTTGCTTAAGGTTAGGGTGGCTGTGGCAATTTTCTTAAAATAAGATAACAATGAAGTTTACCACATTAATTGACTCTTCCTTTCATAAGAGATTTCTCCACAGCATGCAGTGCTGTTTTACAGGATTTTACCCAGAGTAGATTTCTTTGAAAATTGGAGTCAATCCTTGCAAACTCTGCTGCTGTTTTGTCAACAAAGTTTATGACATATTCTAAATCATTTGTCTCTTCTACACTGTTCACTGCATCTTCACTAGAAGTAGATCCCATCTTTAAAATACAATTTTTTTTTGTTCATTCGTAACAAGCAACTCTTCATCCACTCAAGTTTTATCATGAGATTGGAGCAATTCAGTCGCATCTTCAGACTTCACTCCTAGTTTGAATTCTCTTGCTATTTCTACCACATCTGCAATTACTTTCTTCTATGAAATTACTTTCTTCTATCTTAAACCCCTAAAAGTCATCCATTAGGATAGGAATCAACTTCTTCCAAACTCCTGTTCATGTTAATATATGGACCCCCTAGCATGAATCACAAATGGTTTTAATCACATCCTTGATCCATGAATTGCAGAATAGATGGAGTACTACTAGCAGGCGTGAAACAAACATTAAGTTCTTGTACCTCTCTAGCAGAGGTCTTGAGTGACTAGGTGCATTGTCAAAATTGAAAGGAATCTTTTATTCTGAGCAGTAGGTCTCAACCATGGGCTTAAAATATCACATAAACCATGCTGTAAACAGAAGTGCTGTAATCCAGGTTTTGTTGTTCCACTTATAGAGCACATGCAGATTAGATTAAGCATCATTCTGAAGGACCCTGGGATTTTTAGGGCAGAAAATGAGCATTGGCTTCAATTTAAAGTCACTAGTTGTAATAGTCCCTAACAAGCAAGTCAGGCTGCCTTTTGAAGCTTTGAAGCCAGGTATTGAGTTCTCCTCTGTAGCTCTGAAAGTCCCAGTGGCATCTTCTTCTAAAAGAAGGCTCTTTTGCCTACATTAAAAATTTGTTGTCTAGTGCAGTCACCTTCATCAATGATCCTAGCTAAATTTTCTGGATAACTTGCTGCAGCATCTACCGCAGCACTTGCTGCTTCACCTTGCACTTTTATGTTATAAAGGTGGCTTCTTCGGCTGGGTGTGGTGGTTCACGCCTATAATCCCAGCACTTTGGGAGGCAGAGGCAGGCAGATCACCTGAGGTCAGGAGTTCGAGACCAGCCTGACCAACATGGAGAAACTCCATCTCCACTAAAAATACAAAATTAGTAGGGCATGGTGGCACATGCCTGTAATCCCAGCTACTCGGGAGGCTGAAGTAGGAGAATCACTTGAACCTGGGAGGCGGAGTTTGCAGTGAGCCAAGATCGCAACATTGCACTCCAGCCTAGGCAAGAAAAGCAAAACTGTGTCCCCTCCTCTCCCCAAAAAAGTGTCTTCTTTCCTTAAACCCCATGAACCAACCTCTGCTGGCTTTACTTTTCTTCTGCAGCTCTCACATCTCACAGCCTTCGTAGAAATGAAGAGAGTTAAGGCCTTGCTCTGGATTAGACTGGCTTAAGAGAATGTTGTGGTTGGTTTGGTATTCTATCCAGATCATTCAAATTTTCTACATATCAGCAATAAGGTTGCATTACTCTCATAATTTGCAGGCTCACTGGAGGAGCACTTTTAATTTCTTTCAAGAACTTTTCCTTTGCGTTCACAACTCGGCCAACAGTTTGGCACAAGAGGCCTAGCTTTAGTCCTATTTGGGCTTTTGACGTGTTTTCCTCACTAAACTAAACCAGTTTTAAGTTCAAGGGAGAGACATGTGACTCTTCCTTTCACTTGAATACTTAGAGATTATTATAGGATAACTGGCATGATTTCAATATTGTGTTTCAGGGAATGGGGAGGCCTGAGAAGAAAAACAGGAATGAGGGAATGACCAGTTGGTGAAGCACTAGTTGAATACACACAACATCTATTAAGTTTGCTGTCTTAGAGATCTGTGGTTAGTGGTGGGTCCAAGCAATTATAATGCTAACATTAGACATCATCAATCATATATCATCACAATAGATATAATGACAATTTTAAAGTTTGAAATATTGAAGGGATTACCCAAATGTGTCATAGAGAAACTAAGTGATTATATGCTGTTAGAAAAATGGTGCCCACAGACTTGCTGGATGCAGAGTTGATACAAACATTCCATTTGTAAGAAACATAATATCAGTAAAGTGCAATAAAGCAAAGCACAATAAAATAAGGTATACCTGTAGTTATAAACCAATGAAATGAGAAGACCTTAAATAAAACAGCTAGAGTTAAAAACACATTAATTACATGGCATCAAAGGTAAAAATAAGAACTACATTTTCATCAGAAGCAAGGTAAGACAGGAAAAATCAAACAACATTGTAAGTGAAAAAGAGAATAAAACTGTCCAACTAAAATTCAATATCCAGCAAAAATATTCTTAAAAATTAAGTTTAAATAACGAAGTTGTTTTCAGTCCAAAGTAAGAGAGAATTTGTCACCAACAAACTTGAAGCACAGTCATATTAAAGAAAGTTCTTTAGGTCAAAGTCATAATAATAATAATATCAGTTAGAAATTCAAATCTACACAAATAAATGAGAAGGACTGGAAAGAACAATGTGAGAAACTAGTAATGATTTTTTCTCATTTCTTATTTATTTAAAACATAATTTACCATTTAATGCAAAAATACTACAGTAATTTGGAAATTACGGATATGTATATTTAAACTTTATGACAATAACAAGACAAAGAGCAGTACAGAAAAATAAAACAATATTGTTAGAATGCATCTATAGAATACTTAAATTTCCCCCCGTATTCATGGAGAATAAATTCCAAGACCCCCAGTGGATGCCGGAAACTTGAGGATAGTACCAAACGTTATATGCACTATGTTCTTTCCTATGCATACATACATATCACTAACATTTAATTTATTAGGTACAATAAAAGACTCATAGCAATAACTAATAATATATTGTAATAAAAGTTATGTGAATGTGGTTTCTCTCTCTCAGAACATCTTATTGTACTGCTCTGCAGGTAACTGAAAACAGAGAAAAGCAAACTGCAAAGGAGGGCTACTGTATACCTAATGTTACTTAAATGTAGGATTTAGCAAGTTTCAAATGCATATTGTAAACCTCAGAATATCTACTTATTAAAAATATAAAACAGAGATACAGCTTAAAAGGTTTTAGAAGATAAAATGAAGTATTAAAAAATATGTTTGTGTAAGCCAAAGGAAGGTTGAAAAAGACAAAAAAGGAACAAAGAACAGATTAAACAAATTGCAAAACACAGCAAAGTAATAGAATAGTAGATCTAAACCCAACTACATCCATAGTTACATTAAGTTTAATGGTTTGGCACTATAATTAAAACACAAGTATTGAGGGATCAGATAACCAAAGCTAAATTGAACTATATGCTCTGTACAAGAAATAGACATTAACTATAAGAACAGGGATAGAACAAAATTTCAAAGATAGCAAAGGTATACCATGCAGTCACCACTCTAAAGAAAGATAGTGTTCGTATATTAATACCAGACAAAGTACACCATGGTCAAGGAATAGTCGAGGCATAGAAAGGGATGTTTTTAAGTGATCCATTCATTAAAAAGATATGAGAATGCAATTGTATCAGAGCTTGAAAATATATGAAACAACAGTCACAGAACTATAACAAGAAATACACAAATCTACAATCACAAATTGTATTAAAAGTGACAATTTTAATACCCCTCCCTGAGTTTAACAGAATAAGTAGATGGCTAATCTATCAATCTATATGAAGTGATTGACATTTATAAAGCATGACACACAACAGCAAATACACATTCTGTTCAAACACACATGGATTATTCATTCAAATACACTATATACAGGGTCATAAAAGAAGAATCAACAAGTAGCAAAGGATATAAAGTTTGTTATCTGACTATAAGAAAATTAAAATGGAATTCAATTTCATAAACAAAGTGGAAAATCCACAATTACTGGGAAAAACATATTTTTAAATAAGTCAAGAAGAAATCACAAGGGAACATTAAAAATATTGTGAACTAAACAAAATGCAACATATCAAAATGCACCTGATGCAGCTAAAGTAGTTTATAAGGGGACTTTTTTAGCTTAAAGTGTTTACATTAGAAAACAGAAAAAATCTAAATCAAAAAATGTGGGTCTTCCTCATTACAAAAAAGAAAAAGTTAAACCCAAATTAAGTAGAAGAAAAAAATAAAATTGAGAGTAAAAGCAAGAAAATGGAAAATATATCAACAATAAAAGATTGGTAAAATCAAAAGCTATCTTACTAAAAAGACTAATAACTTTGTTAGATGCTTAGCTAGAGTTATCAGGTTAAAAAATAGACATACTTGCCAATATCAAGAATGAAAAATGAAACAATACTAGAGACCCTACAAACATTAGTGAGATGCTATGGAGAAATTATAAAAGACTTCAGGCCAGAAAATGAAAATAACACATTGCTTGAAACAAATAACACAAGAAGAAATAGAAAAGCTGAAGAGCTTTATGGATATTTGTGATTACAATCTTCTCACAAAATTCCAGGCTCAGATGGACTGACTGGTGATTTCTACAAAACACTTAAGGAATAATGCCATTTCTCCAGAAATTCTTTCTGAATACAACGGATGAAGTCATACTTCTTAGCTCATTTTATGAGGTCACCATTACTCAAAAATAACACCAGTCAAAATTATTATTTTAAAAAAACTCTGTATCTCCTGAATATAGACACGAAAACACCTAACATAATTCTAGTAAATACAATCCAGAAATATTTCAAAAGGGTTATCTTAAAGCTGCAAAATTAGTTTAAAATTTGCATACCGATCAATATGCAGTATTTTTCTATTTTAATAAATAAGAGATAAGATATATGCTTATTTCAATGGATACAAAACAATATTTGACAATTTTAAACACTGATTTACAATAAAAACTCTCAGCAAATTTAGAAGGAAGCTTTCTCTGATAAAAGGTATATGTAAAAAAAAAGATAAAGCCATCATCATATTTATAATTGAAAGAATGAATATTTTCTCCAATATTTGGGAAAAGCAAGTTGGATTACCACCTCTAGTGGCTTCACAACTGGAAGTCTTAGTTCATGAAATAAACCAATAAAATAAAAGGAACAAACATTAAATATAAAGTAAAACAGTCTTCATCTAGAGACGGCATCATTATGCATGAGAACATCTTAAGGAATTTACATAAACGTTTCTAGAAGTAATAAATGAATTTAGTAAGGTTATAAGATAGAAGGTAAATATACAGGCCGGGAACGGTGGCTCCCGCCTGTAATCCCAGAACTTTGGGAGGCCGAGGTAGGTGGATCACGAGGTCAAGACATCGAGACCATCCTGGCCAACATAGTGAAACCCCATCTCCATTAAAAATACAAAAAATTAGCTGGGCATAGTAGCCCGCGACTGTAGTCCCAACTACTCAGGAGGCTGAGGCAGGAGAATCACTTAAATCTGCGAGGCGGAGGTTGCAGTGAGCCGAGATCATGCCACAGCACTCTAGCCTGGCAACAGAGCGAGACTCCATTTCAAAAATCAATTGTACTTCTATATATAAGAAAAGGACACTTTAAAATTAGATTTTAAGGATTTCATTTTATCTGTCTTCCAAATCATAAAAGTATTAGGGATAAATTTAATAAAATGTGTTTAAGACCAGCACTCTGAAAATGACAAAGCATTGTTGGGAGTAATTTGTTTGTGAATTGGGAGGAAGACAATCCTTTTAAGTATCAACTCTCACAAAATTGGTTTACCAATTCTATACAGTTCTATTCAGAACCCATAAAAATCATAGCATGCTATTTGATCAAAATTGACAAGCTAACTATAAAATTTATGTGAGAAATTTAAACAGAAATGCAAAAAAAAACTATAAAAGCCAAAACAGTGTTGAAGAAAAAGAACAGAAGAATCCATATCATTTGATTGACAGCTTATTTTAATTAAATATTTTACTTAATTATAATTAATCTGAACCCTTTCCTCATATCATACACAGAAATTACCTCTAGAAAATAGATAATATCTTGATACCTCTAGATAATAGAACTAAGCATAAATAAGCTAAATCTCTTAGAAGAAATCAGAGGAAAAAATCTTTGCAATCTTGTGGTTGAAAAAGACATTCTAAATACTTCCTAGATAAGACATTAGGACACACACACACAAACACACACACACACACTTTGACCATTAAATATAATAAAATTAATTGGACTTCCAAAAATTTCAACTACTGTCATTTGAAAAACACATTAGGAAAATGAATATACAAAAAACAGGCTAGAAAATAATATTTGCAATACATATATCTGATAAATAATTTGTATCAAAAATGTAAAAAAAGATCTTTCATTTCAATTATAAGAAGACAATCAATATAAAAATAGGAAAAATGAGTTGATCAGAAACTTCACATACAAACATGCATGAATGGTCAATAAGCACATAAACGATGGTCAACATCATTAATAATCAAGGGAATGAAAATTGAAATCATAATTAGCTACCTCTACATACATCTCACAATGGCTAATGTTAAAAAGGCTGATTACTATTTCCCGGGGAGAATGTGGAATAACTGGAATTGGAATTCTCATATTGCTGGTGGTAGTGTAACATGGTATAATCACTTTGGAAAGCAATTTGATTACTTCAAAATCATTTACTTATTTTATGGATCAGACAGACATGGTATAATCATTTTGGAAAGCAATTTGATTACTTCAAAATCATTTACTTATTTTATGGATCAGACAGTTCTATTCTTTAAATTGCTTACCTGAGAGAAATGGAGCATATTTCTACAGAAACACTTGTATATGAATAATCATAGCAACTTTTTTCATAATATCTTAAACCTGGAAATAAGACAAATGTCTATGCACAGTTGAATGCTAAACCATTGTAGTATATCCATATAAGGGAATACTATGCAGCAATAAAAGGAAATATACTAAAGATAAACTTTATCATATTATGTTGCATGAAAGAAGCCAGATATGAAGGATTACAAACTGTAGAACTGCTTTTATATAAAATTCTAGAACAGGCAAAAATAATCTATAGAAGCTAAAAGCAGATTAGTGGTTGCCTGGTAACTGGGTTGGTATGTTGAGGTGGAAAAAGGAATTGACTACAAATAGTCATGAGAGATTGTACTGGTGTTATGAGAGTATTCCGTATCTTAATTGTGATGGAGGTTATGCAAATGTACACATATAGCAAAACTTATCACACTGTTTATTGAAAATTCGTGCATTTTATTGTATATAAATTATGTATCAATTGGTTGGGTAATGTTAATTTTAATGATTTATAAACATCTAGCATTCTATTAAGTTTAGAAAGATATTTTTGCCTATAAGGAGCAAACTTTTTAGCAGACTTTAAGAAAAGAAGGCTACTGTAAATATACTTTGATTGGAATTTGAACCAGAACTGATTTGAAAATCTCTGTAACGGGAACAAAATTTAGGATTAAGAAAGTATGGGGCAGGTAGGCAACTGAACTCAAACTCACCATTGTTTTACTCTGTCAGACTTCATGCTAAGAGTAGTTCATATGTTATCTTGCATACTTATCAAAACAATTTAAGATAAGCATTATTAAAGTTTTTATGCAACGTGCCCAAGTAACAAAGTTAAAAGTAAAGGTGTTGAAATACCAGTGTATGCCTGTTTCTTTCCAAAGACATAGTAGCCCTTTTCACTTAAATAATTAAATAATAAAATAAAATAATATTTCACTTAAAATAATAAAAAACAATAGATGAGGCAGCATTCATTAAAGATGAAGGGGGTTATTTCTTGTCCATTTTTTAGAGTGATTTGTCTTAAAAGTGAATAAGAACTTTTTCTACCTCTGACAGCAATGTCAGAAACTGAATGCAAAGAAAGTACTTAACATTTTTGAAATAAAAAAATTTAAATGAAAGAGAGTTGAGGAGACTTGCTCTCTGTGATTAAATTCACCACCTGATTTTCAGTTTCTAGACTAACGGACTTGAGGAGATCTCTTAAAATTTCCCCAATTACTAAACAAATCAGTGTGGCTAAATAATACTCTTACATTCACAGTCTCTCAAAATAACAAGTCCAAGATTGTGACCCTAATGAGAATCGTTATTTTTGCTGGTGGTTTCTAGTGGTATTATGCAAGGGTCTGGATTGTTCTACATTTTTATAAATCATTCATATATAGGTTTATGAAGAAATGCCAGTATAACTTACTCCTTTGAAAATAGTAAAAAGTTTGAGAGAATAATGCAATGAAAGAATGAAATAATTTAAAAATTAGAAATACTGAAGAGAGAAGAACAATGAGAGATGAAAACAAAAACACAACCTAGTCGTAAACATGAAAGTCTTTTATTTAAACTGAAAACCTGAAAGGCATTTGAACGTGAATAAACTACAGCTTATTTATGGGAAGGCAATCAGAATGGCCAAATATTCAGAAAACACATTTTAGGAAAAACATTTGAAAAAGTTAAAAATGAGAAGGTTTTGTGGTGGCCTGAAGGTCTGATAGATGAAGACTTACTTTCATTTTGCCCAAGAATGATCAGTACATGAAGAGTGACGTATGACAGACATACTTGTCCACAAATGCAACAGCCTGCTTCATAGAGGAATGAACTTTCTACCATTAGAAGTACAGGAGAAGACAAACATTTAGTTGGATTAACTGAGATAAAGTAAGAAACCCCAAATAAATAAAATCAAAGCTGAAAAAGGAGACAGTACAACTGACATTAGAGAAATACAAAGGATCATGAGAGAGACACTATTATAAATAATTACACACTAACAAGTTAGAAAATCTAACAGAAATAGATACATTCCTGGACACATAGAATCTACCAATATGGAATTATTAAAAAATAGAAAATCTCATAGACCAATAACGAGTAAGGAGATTAAATAAGTAATAAAACCTCTCCCATGGAAGTAATATACAAGACCTGATGGCTTCACTGCTGAATTCTGTAAAACATTTAAAGGACTAATCCCAATTATTCTCAAACTATCCCAAAATATTTAAGACGAAGGAATTTTTCCAAACTCATTCAATGGGCCCAGCATTACCCTGATACCAAAACCTGACCAGGACACACAAAAAAGAAAACACCTGGCCAATATCCCTGGTGAACACAGATGCAAAAATTTTTGGGCAAACCCTAGCAAACTAAATTCAGCAGCGCATTTAAAAGATCATTCACCATGATCAAGTGGAATTTATCATAGGAATGCAAGGATGTTTCACACATGCAGATCAATAAAAATGATCCATTACATTAACCGAGTGAAAGACAAAAACTATGTGATCATTTCGGTAACTGTAGAAGCATTTGACAAAATTCACCATCCCTTTATGATAAAAACTCTCAACAAATTATCTATAGAAGGAATGTACCTCAATATAATCAAGGCCATATATGACAAACCCACAGCTAATATAATACTGAATGTGAAGTTGAAAGCTTTTACTTCAAGATGTGGAACAATACAAGGATGCTTACATTTACCACTTCTACTTCACATAGTTCTGCAGGTCCTAGCCAAAGCAATCAGGCAAGAGAAAGAAACAAAAAACATCGAATTGAGAAAGAATGACTAGATTATCCCTGTTGGAAGACAAGATGATCTTATACACAGAAAATCCTAAAGACTATACCAAAAATAATCTGTTAGGTCTAATCAATGATTTCAGTAAAATTGCAGGATACAAAATTAACATACAAAAATCAGTAGTAGTTTTATATGCTAATAGCAAACTGCCTGAAGAGGAAATACAAAAAAATCCATTTACATAACTACAAAAAATACCTAGAAATACATTTAACCAAGGAAGTACAAGATCTCTACAATGAAAACTACAAAACACTTACAAAATGAAATTGAAGAAGATACAAATAAATGGACAGATATCTTGTACTTATGAATTAGAAGAATTAGTAGGGTTTTTTCTAATTCTATGAAGAAAGTCAATGGTAGTTTGATGGGTATAGCATTGAATCTATAAATTACTTTGAGCAGGATGGCTATTTTAATTATATTGATTATTCTTATCCATGAGCATGGATTATTTTTCATTTGTTTGTGTCTTCACTTATTTCCTTGAGCAGTGGTTTGTAGTTCTCCTTGAAGAGGTCCTTCATGCCCCTTGTAGGCTATATTTCTAGGTATTTTATTCTCCTTGTAGCAATTGCAAATGGGAGCTCACTCATGATTTGGCTCTCTGTTTGTCTATTGTTGGTGTATAGAAATGCTTGTGATTTTTGCACATTGATTTTGTATCCTGAGGCTTGGCTGAAGTTACTTATCCACTTAAAGAGAATTAGGGCTGAGAAGATGGGGCTTTCTAAATACGCAATCATGTCATCTACAAAGAGAGACGATTTGAGTTCCTCTCTTCCTGTTTAAATACCCTTTATTTCTTTCTCTTGCCTTATTGCCCTGGTCAGAACTTGCAAATGCTATGTTGAATAGGAGTGGTGAGAGAGGGCATCCCTGTCTTGTGCCAGCTTTTGTGCATTCAGTATGATTCTTTTTCCTTTTCTTTTCTTTTCTTTCTTTTTTTTTTTTTTTTTTGAGATGGAGTCTCGCTCTGTCACCCTGGGCTGGAGTGCACTGGCACAATCTCAGTTCACTGCAACCTCCGACTCCTGGGTTCAAGCAGTTCTCCTGTCTCAGCCTCCCGAGTAGCTGGGATTAGAAGTGCATGCCACCACAGCTGGCTAATTCCTTTTTTTGCATTTTCAGTAGAGATAGGGTTTCGCCATGTTGGCCAGACTGGTCTTGAACTCCTGACTTCAAGTGACCTGCCTGCCTCAGCCACCCAAAGTGCTGGAATTACAGGCATAAGCCACCACACCTGGCCTGGGATTTCATATGAAACCAAAAAAGAGCCCATATACCCAAGATAATCCTAAGCAAAAAGAACAAGGCTGGAGGCATCATGCTACCTGACTTCAATCTATACTACAAGGCTACAGTAACCAAAACAGCATGGTACTGGTAACAAAACAGACCTATAGACAAATGGAACATAACAGAGACCTCAAAAATAACACCACACATCTACAACCAACTGATCTTTGACAAACCTGACAAAAACAAGAAATGAGAAAAGGATACCCTATTTAATAAATAGTATTGGGAAAACTGGACAGCCATATGCAGAAAACTGAAACTGACCCCTTCCTTATACCTTATACAAAAATTAACTCAAGATGGGTTAAAGACTTAAATGTAAAACCCCCAAAAAAAACCATAAAAACCCTAGAAGAAAACCTAGGCAATACCATTCAGGACATAGGCATGGGCAAAGACCTTATGACTAAAACACTAAAAGCAATTACAATAAAAGCCAAAATTGACAAATGGGATCTAATTAAACTAAAGAGCTTCTGCTCAGCGAAAGAAATTACATCAGAATGAACAGGCAACCTACGGAATGGGAAAATATTTTTGCAATCTACCCATCTGACAAAGGGCTCATATCCAGAATCTACAAGGAACTTAAACAAATGTACAGGAAAAAACCAACAACCCCATCAAAAAGTGCGCAAAGGATATGAAGAGACACTTCTCAAAAGAAGACATTTACGAGGCCAACAAACATATGAAAAAAAGCTCATCATCACTGATCATTAGAGAAATGCAAATCAAAACCACAATGAGATACCATCTCATGCCAGTGAGAATGGCAATTATTAAAAAGTCAGGAAACAATAGATGCTGGTGAGGCTGTGTAGAAATAGGAATGCTTTTTCACTGTTGGTGGGATTGTAAATTAGTTCAACCATTGTGGAAGACAGTGTGGTGATTCCTCAAGGATCTAGAACCAGAAATATCATTTGACCTGGCAATCCCATTACTTAGTATATACCCAAAGGAGTATAAATCATTGTTCTATAAAGCCACACGTACATGTATGTTTATTGCAGCACAACTTACAATAGCAAAGACTTGGAACTGACCCAAATGCCCATCAATGATAGATTGGATAAAGAAAATGTGGTACATACACTATGGAATACTATGCATCCATAAAACGGAATGAGATCATGTCCTTTGCAGGGACATGAATGAAGCTGGAAGCCGTCATCCTCAGCAAACTAACACAGGAACAGAAAACCAAACAATGCATGTTCTCAGTCATAAGTGGTAGTTGAACAATGAGAACACATGGACACAGGGAGGGGAACAACACACACTGAGGCCTGTTGGGGGCTTAGAGGTG